>NC_058086.1:100865171-101165171 GCF_014858855.1 Bufo gargarizans | reverse complement strand
ATACGCCGGAAGGCTCGCAGCCAGATCACCATCGGTTTGCAGAACTGGCCAATGCTTGCGAAGGATGTATTGTATAAACTTCCACTTGCTATTGAAGGGGGTGATGAATCTCACATTATTGTCTTTTTTAGTTTTTGGTTTCGGCCTACTTACCAGCAGAGAGTCTCTAGGTGTTTTTTTGGCTCTCTCATAACCCCGTTGAATAGTGTTGAATTGGTATCCTCTTTCGAGAAATCGTTGTGTCAGGGCTGAGGCCTGCTGGTCGAAGTACTCTTCGCTGGAGCAAATCCTGCGAGTTCTCAGGAATTGCCCTGTAGGGATTGCCTGAATCGTGTTTGGATGGTGAGCAGAGGAGGCGTGGAGAAGGGCATTGACAGCTGTGGATTTCCTGAATAGATCAGTAGACAGATATCCATCAGGGCCTTTAATGATCATGATGTCTAGAAATTCAACGTTTGTAAGACTATATTTCCAGGTAAGTTTAATATTGCGGGTATTTGTATTAAGACGAGCCAGAAAATCTTCCAAGGCAGGAATGGTGTCATGCCATAGAAAAAATACATCGTCTATATACCTCGACCATAGGAGTGCGGCATCGTATCCAGGTGTTTCATGTACCAGCTCTCTCTCCCACAGCCCCAGGAACAGATTTGCATATGAGGGTGCACATGCTGCCCCCATTGCTGTACCCTGGAGCTGTAGGAAGAGGCGGTCCTTAAACAGAAAATAATTGTGCGTCAATGTGAATTCTAACAACGCTAAGATGAATTCAATCAGATCGTTATCGTAGTCAGTCATGACTAAAAAGGATCTGGATGCTCGCACTCCCTGGTCGTGGTATATAGACGTGTATAGCGATTCAATATCGCAAGTGACAAGAACCGCATCCTGATCGACGTGGATGCCATTCAATCGCCTCAACATATCTGTCGTATCTTTAACAAAAGATGGGAGGATTTCCACACTCTTTTGAAGGAAAAAGTCGATAAACTTCCCTATGTTGGTACACAGACTACCGATCCCCGAGACGATCGGGCGTCCAGGAGGATGGGTGCGGTTCTTGTGCACTTTTGGAAGCAAATAAAGGGTTGGTTTGACGGGAAAGTCAACCCTTAACCCTTCCATCATTTTTAGGGTAATAATGCCCTGATCATGGGCATCCCTTAGGATATCGTCTAATTCCCTCTTAAAAATCAAAGTCGGATCTTTCTCAATTTTTCTATAACATTGTTTGTTATTTAACTGTCGAAAAACTTCCTTTTCATACATCTGCACAGGCCATATCACGACGTTGCCCCCTTTATCGGCAGGTTTTATAACTACCTCCTTAAGATTTTGGAGTTCACGCAGTGCCTGTCTCTGTAGGCGTGACATATTATCACCCCTAATATGTGAGTGATCAATGTTAAGATCACGTTTAACAAGCTTCACAAAGACGTCCACTGCGGGACATAATGTTTTGGGGGGAAACGTCTGTGAACGCCTGTGCAGATGTATGGGGGATCTACTGGGTATGGTTTCTACCTGGTCTTCCAAAAGGGATTCTAGATCTCTAATCGCTTGCCTCTCGACTGGAGACAGGGAGGCAGTACCTTCCTGACCACGGTTAAAATATTTTTTGAAAAGTAATTTTCGAGCAAATAGTTCTAAATCTTTGATTACTTCGAAGTAATCAAATCTGCCAACTGGAGAAAATGATAAACCTTTTTGTAGGACCTCTTGTTGTACTGGGGTGAGATTAATAGTAGAAAGATTTATTACCTTTAATTCTTTGCTCTCTTCCCTCGGCCATTCCCGTTCCAGTGTTTCCGCTTTTGTACCGGAGTGCGGAGATTGTAACCTGCCCTGTCGGGATCTGGACCGCGAGTAGTGCCCGGGCGTCCTTCTAAAAAAGGCCCGCCACATTCTTTCTCAGATAGAGATGACACTAGGGACTGAGATCGTGAACGTGATTCGAATCTGAGGTTCGTGCGTTGCCACTTAAATACTTTATTTTGCTGGTAGTCTCCCAGATCTCTCTGGAATTTTTTTGTTTTAATCGACTGGATTTCTTTTTCCCACTTGACTAGGTCTTCCTCAAGACCTCTGTCAAAGGTCTCCAAATCCTCCTTAGTCAGTAGTTGGTTAATATTATCCTTATGACTGTCAATGTCCTTCTCCACAGCCTCCAAAGATCTCCGATCCACCCCAATCAGCAATTCAATTAGGGTTTGTGAACATTTAGTGAGAGTTTCCTCCCATTTTGCAATGAAGGAGGGATCCTCACCCTCCAAGGTTGGAAAGATCTGTATCCGAAGTCCCCGTGGTATAATATTCCTATTAAGGTAATTCTCAAGTGAGGCTTTGTTCCACCACAACTTGGTACGTTTTTTTAGGGCCTCTCTGAGCTTATGCTTTAATTCTTTGCTATCACATTTCTCTGCATCTTGCACTGTAGTATCTCCAAACACTGATCCCAATTGTGACATCCAATCTTTGTCACGTGATCGATAATCCATGAATGACCATTATTGTATTATTATTGTATTAACCTACAAAAGGCCACCCGTCGACTAGACAGTTAACAAAAACCACTTGTATGACATCCAAGGTAAACCAAAACTAACAAGTGGGGAATGGTATAAAAATGTAAATGTATTAATAAAAATACAAAAGATGGAGCTGCTACAGAATTACAAGAATGCAGAGAAGCACAGGGTCACGGACGCCACAATACACCAAAGTGTCAATGAATAATGACACAT
The DNA here is from genome assembly GCF_014858855.1 of Bufo gargarizans. NCBI lineage: Eukaryota > Metazoa > Chordata > Amphibia > Anura > Bufonidae > Bufo > Bufo gargarizans. The sequence continues at coordinate 101,162,427 of NC_058086.1, read as the reverse complement.
TTTACAGGTACCAGAGTAAAGTGCTGATGTGCATTTAAAGGTGGCCAAAATGGTCCAATATGCAGTTGCTACACAATATCTTCAAACAAATAATGCAATTTGCCCTGTTAATAGCAGGGGAAAGGCACAGCGTATCCACACATGGCGTTGAAGCCAGAAAGCAGCAAACCATGGAAGTGAGATTCTCTGGTGGAAATCACTATGTAAACAATAGTTGACATGGATATATAAAGAGACTCACTATGGATACGTGCAGAGTCACTGGCAGGAGTTAGGACAGAGAGATATCAATGTAGAATGTACCTGAAGACATGGTGGTGAGTGGGCGTGAGGACCCTGAGCGCACAACCTCGACGCGCGTTTCGCCCTACGGCTTCGTCAGGAGGTATAGAATGATATATGGACAGGGTATATATAGGGAGAAGTGGGTGGGTCAGGGAGATTACCTTCATTTGGTACACCTGTGGTCCACATGTCTGGGCGCGGGATGCCCCATGATGCTCGACGCCATCTCTCGGCGCATCCACGTCATCGCGCAAGCGCGAAAATATGACGTCATGGAGCGCGTCCAGATGGCGCCGAGCAGCGCATGCGCAGTCCGCGGCCCTGTGGAACGCAGGTGACCCGCAACCGGAAGTATATAGATATGTAGACGGGGAATGCTGCAAACGTGTCACTAACTATAACTACATGCCAAAAGAGACACCGGACGTATCCATATTGAGTCTCACATCAATACAAATGCGCTTGAAAACAACAATTCACATCAAGTGTACATACCAAAAAGAAATTCATAGAGTCAGCCGTGTGTGAGTGGGGGCGGGGCGGAGCACATCCAAAGCCAGATGGTTGCTCTAGCCCGACCCCACTGACCACGGCCGAAACATGGAAAGTGCCCCCAAGAACCATATAATGATGGACCCGACATCATGCACCATAAAGTGACGTTAAAGCAAAATGGCGTGATGTGTTGTACATCATATAGAAGTATGCACATATATATGTAACGGATATCAAAAATATAGACAATATCAACAATCATTTACCAATAAAATTACATATATATTTTTAATGATTATAGTCAGGTGTCGGCTATGTGTTCAGCATGATGATCCGGACGACGTAATTGAATACGCCTGCCCGTTGGTAGATATCCTTCACTGGTGTTCTTGTTTGTCATTTATGAAATATCATGTTTAAGCCGTATATATTTTTCGTGATGAATTTTTAATTCTCATTATATAGATCATGACTTCCTAATTATAATCATGATTTTTGTGATATGTTTTTTTGAATCATGCTGGTTGGTTTTCGGATGTCGACTGTGTGTTCGATATCCAATTGGGTAGTATATTTAGATTGTTTTATCTATTAAGGTATGGATTTGTCCATACTTTTCATTCTTAAATCCAACCATCCAGGATATCTACCAACGGGCAGGCGTATTCAATTACGTCGTCCGGATCATCATGCTGAACACATAGCCGACACCTGACTATAATCATTGACTGACAGGAACGTGATTATCTTGGACCACCAAACCCCAGGATGCATGGGCGTAAAAACCATAGTGGCAGACCATGCGACTGCTATGGGGCCAGAGGCAAGAGGGGGCCCAGTCTTTGTTGGGATTATCTCCTCTTCAACTGGAGGTGAAAACTCGGCCAGGACTCTATGCTCTAAAAGAACAACTTTTAGCGAATAAGGCAGTGGAATAATGGTCATTAAAAAAGGTTTAGGCCAGGCATCTCAAACTCGCGGCCCTCCAGCTGTTGCAAAACTACAACTCCCAGCATGCCCGGACAGCCTACAGGTATCAGCCTACAGCAGGGCATTGTGGGAGTTGTAGTTTTACAACAGCTGGAGGGCCGCGAGTTTGAGATGCCTGGTTTAGGCAGAACCCCTCTGTCCTATGTTGGGGAGGCTAGTTTGATCCTTGCTATGGGGCCCTTACTTCTCTATGTACGCCTATGCAAGGATTGTCACGTTCTACTGCCTTCCAAAAATTCATAAAGGTACCGTCCCCCTCAAGGGTTGACCTACTGTATCTGGGATAGGGAGTCTAACTGAAAATGTGGGCATGTAACATCATTACCATCATATCGTGATATGACCGATCTGTTGAAGCGCATTGAATGTATCACACTGGACCCAGGGGTATGGCTGGCCTCCATTGATGTGGAGGCCGTCTACACGTCAATCCCTCATAGTAAAGGCCTAGCGGCAGCCAAGTACTTTCTAGATTCCAGGTCCATTGACCTCAACCATTACAATCAATTTGTGATTCGGCTCTTAGAATTTCCGCTAAATCACAATTACTTTGTGTTCAATGACTGTTTCTACCGCCGGCTCAGGGGCACAGCGATGGGGAGCCCATGTGCCCCAACCTACGCTAACTTGCTCCTGGGCTGGTGGGAGGATACTGTTGTCTTTACTGAAGACATGATGAGATGGACTAGACATATAATGTTTTGGTCGAGATTCATCGATGACATTCTGTTGTTCTGGTCAGGTACTCCAGATGATTTTAAATGCTTCATGCAGGATCTAAACAGAAACCATATTGGTTTGTTTTTCACGCATGAACTGCAGCATCAAAGTATAACCTTCCTGGATGTACAAATACAGATGTACAGTAGAAGCGCCAATAACACCTTAACAACTACACTATACCGAAAGCAGACATCAACAAACAGCCTGCTCAGATGGGAAAGCTTTCACCCTAAACCACTGAAACGGGGAATTCCTAAAGGGCAGTTTCTGTGAGTACGCAGAAACTGTTCAGATCAGACCGAGTTTAGAAATTAGGCCTCCATATTATTCCATCGCTTCAAACAGAGAGGCTACTCAGATGCATGCTTGTATGAGGCTTGGAATCATGCAGAGTCCATAGACAGGTCTACACTTATCCACTCTGATGGGAAACATAAGATGTCAAAAGAGGTTATTAGGATTATTGGAACATATGATACGGAGTCCCACCAGGTTCGGGAAATAATAGGATGCTATTGGTCACTATTAAAATCTGACCCGGATCTAACTGATCTCCTCCCTGAGCGTCCATCGATCACCTTTAGACGAGGTCGAAGTATTGGGGATCAGTTAGTGCATAACCACTTTGAAGCGCCCCCTGCACAAAATACTTGGCTCATGGATAGAAGGGTTGGCACCCACAAATGTGGAAAATGTAAGGCCTGCTCTTTTATTGAAGTGGGCAATACCTTCTCCAACAGCAACCAGGACTACACGTACGTGGCTCGCTCTTTTGCGAACTGCAATACAGTAGGCCTGGTGTATATGGCACAATGTGGGTGCGGCCTGAGCTATGTTGGGAAAACATGTAGGGCCTTTAAAAAGAGAATACTGGAACATGTGGGTGATGTCCGACATAAACGCGACAAACCACTGTCCAGACATGTTGTACTCCAGCATGGAGCGGATCCCAACACATTACGTTTCTCCATGATAGAGACAATCAAACATTCTATCAGGGGAGGTGACATAGACACTATCTTAAAACAAAAGGAGTCCAAATGGATTCATATGTTAAACACAATGTCACCACTGGGACTGAATGAGAACATTGATTTCTCTTGCTTTTTATAGCTGGCCATAGACTATCTATAAAAGAGTGAGGGTATACTATAGCATAGTGTCAACCAAAAGAAGGGGAGGGTATGTAACCATCTCCAACACTATACTTTTCTACTCTCTCTTAAAATGAAGGAATTGAACGTTAAAATAAATAAATAATAAAAAACAAATACATCTATCTGGCACAGAAATAAACAAAAAATGTGTAGAATGTAATATATAACTGTACGGTTAGACATGGACATGGAATTAACAATCTCTCTATGTGTTTACCAGTGCCAGTAGGGATATACCTGTATACTCACCGCAAACAGTATGGGGTTCATCCATACCTCCTGTATAATGGGGTCATTTTTCATGTTTGGCCTAGTTGGATGACAGAGAATTGGGGAGCCCACATAGCAGCGATGCCCGATTTGGCCGGACGAGACGTACATGAGAATGATGCGTATCCACCATGTGACCACTTGTATAGCCTTGTAATCGGTGACTTAGCAATAGGCTGTCATGTGACCAGTGGTATGGAATATCTCACTACTAAGCGCCTCATCTCAGATTGAGGCTTGGCTCTGTCACGTGGGGGTGACGTAACTATACGCCGTCACGTGACCACTGTCTCGGACGGATGACGTAGCTACGCGTCGTCGCGTTACCATTGGACGTGGTGACGCATTGCAGGAGGTGTCACCTAGAAACGCCTTCTCTATGGAAAATAAAAACAGGTCACGTGAGTTTTACTAAGAACACGCCGATACTGGCCCCGCCCATATCCACACTAGGCGGGCTATTTAAATCATAGCCGGAGCTGCAGCCAGCGACCTCACATCGAATTTATTGAGGCACCGGAGCAGGTACGTCTCTATAAGCACGGACGACCTGAGTCTCTGGAAAACGGGGTCAGTAATATAGCTACTGTGATGGCTAAGCACTCCATTATTTCTCTCCTACAGACCACCACAGGTCAAGCCGGAAGACCTTTGGCTGCCGTACTCTTTAGTGAGCGTATGGAACCACCCCTATGTAGCCTGTCTTGGGCACGCAAGTACCACCATTTATCTCTTATGATGTGGTGTATATGAGTGAGCAGATGTGACCACCTTTATATGGCTATCTGCTGGCACTTTTCTATCATTGTGTATCTCAACGTGATGCAGCACTTTTAAGGCACTTTGGCCGTGTTGGTTTATAACCATACAGGGATCACGTCCACTGAAAATGCATAAGGACTTGATCCGGTCCATTGGTCTGACTGTACTATATATTACAATGAGAGTTATTTGTCATGTATAAATGTACAGCTGCAATGAATGACAGCCTGGTACGGATGACAACTTCATCTAGTGTCATCAGTGAGGAGGAAGATTGTGTTCTCTTCACGTAAATATTGATGCCTATTAGGTCACTGAATCGAGTGTCCCCTGATGAGCCCAGGTTATTGGTGTGGGCGAAACGCGTTGGGCCTGAGGCACCCAGGTTAGTTTTGTTGTTTTAGGGCAGCAACTCCAAGCGCCGAGAAGATTGTATCTATACCAATAGTGTATTTGGCATTGTGATAGACAGCTGCGCCATGAACTATACCACTGTATGCACAGAGAAGCTGCCTAGAATGTGTACATAGAACATTGTATATATCTAACATCTTTATTCTTCAGCATTGCTTAAACTACATATTATATTGAGCACGTATCTATACAGTGCATATATAGCAGTATACTCTGCTGCTCTGCGTACCTATAAACTTTATTATTTTATGTACCTAGACTAGGTCACTACTAATTGGGCATTTGACTAGACTTTGCCCAATAGATCCCCGAACAGGGGCAGTCTAGGGCGTTACAGGAGGTTCCTGAACACAGGATCGCCCCTATCGGGGCCTCCATTCCGTTTTTTAGGCAGGGATAAATATCTTAGGGCCATATCTAGGGACAGGCCCAAATTGGGAAGCTATCACCCTGCCTAGATTACAGTGTTTTTGAAAAATCTCACTGAGGAACAGAAACACATCCACTCATGAAGTGTCGTTATTTTTTTCTTTTTCTTTTTGTGTTTGTCCTTATGGGAGTTTGTTATTTTATACGTACTAAATAATAAAGGCTACGTTTTATGACAGGTGGTACCCTGTGACTATACAATATATACATACCATGCGTGTTTATTCTCCCTCTGACGGGATATCGTCTTAGCTGTGATTTCTGTTGCTGCTCTGCCTGTTCTGTGCAGCGCTGCCTGGGGCCGCTTAGCTTCTTTTGCTTGCGGCGCAGGTAACTGCTTCTGTCACTGCTCTGCCTTTTCTGTGCAGCTCTTCCTGGGGCCGTCTTGCTTCTATTGTGCTTGGAGCACAGTAACCTGCTTCTGCCTCTGTTCCGTTCTTCCTGCCTGTCAGTGGACTCAATGTACTGTCGGTACCTTGTCTGGTATCTCCTTGCCACCTGATCCTGCTGCCACTGACTCTGTTTACACTCTGGAGTAGCCCCTGGCACCTACCCTAATGGCCCAAGCCTATCCTCACCATCTGAGGGTCTAGTGAAGACCAGGTAGCTGCTTAGTTATGCCCCTCCAGAGTATTGCTAGTCAGTAGCGCAGTGGGTTCACACCCACTGATCTGTTTCAGTACATTGAGGTCTTCTATTATAGTCATTGTCACGTGTCTTGGTTCCTTTGTTATAAGTTATATGTTCCGTGGTTCCTGGTCTGTTTGCCTTGTCTTGAGGTCCCCCTTGGGACATCCGGCACATGACAAATGGCAACAATAGTGAGTACACCCCTAAATGAAAATGGCCAAATTGTGCCCAAAGTGTCAATATTTTGTGTGGCCACCATTATTTTCCAGCATGTCTTAAAGAACCTGACCGGGTTCAGAGCATTTCATGCTCGAAAGCTCTCCCTTGCCCTGGGCATGAGCAGTTTGTTTATATTTTTACATTGCTCGGCAGAGGCTTCCATCTAGCAGTGCTGTTGCTGACGTCACCAGCTCTGATGGGTGGGCTTTAGCACTGCCCTAGACATTTTACAAGTTCAGCACAGGGCAAAGGAAAGCATCGGAGCATGAGATGCTCATATCAAGGGGGGCTGCCTGGGTGAAAATGGGGATATGTCTGGGTTTCTGCTCTGAATGCTGACAACCCCTTTAACAGCAGTAAATATACCACACACACCAATATATACCAGCAGTGAATATACCGCATACTTCAATATATACCAGCAGTAACAAAATGCGCCGGACCACTTTCCGCTTGCTCCCCACAATGCTTTTTAAAAAAACTTGCTCTTGTGAAAGAGGCCTTACAGTTGGCTGTGTTCATATAACATGTTTGTCACATATTTGATGTAAATGCAGATATATATGAAATGTAGTATTAGCAGCACAGGTAATTTTGGAGTGGAAGTTGTGCTCGCACATGCGCTGCAACTGCTTCAGAGCTGATCTGGAGTCAGACCCCTGCCAATCAAATATTGATGACCCATTCTGAGAATAGATCCGTCCTTCCTTCCTTGCAGATTTGAGACTCCAATTCTTTAGTGGACACTCTCCTCGTCTCCCCTCCCAGTAGTCTGCTCTCCAAGTACCAGACAAGCAGGAGACTCCAAGTAACAAGAAGTTTCCGGGGACTGGAGTAAAGGCAGCAGCTGATGATGATGATTCTAAGAGGCAGAAGCTGAAGCGTGGTCAGAAACAGGCCAGTATCAGATAGTAGTGTGGTACAGAGGATCAGACAGGCTCAGGGTCAGACAGGTCCAGTAGTCAATGCAGACAGCAGGTAAACAGAATGGTCAAACAGGCTGGGTCAAACACAGAAGATCAGAACAGAACACCTTTGCTATTACTTATAGTAACTCAACGCTCAGGCAACTTCCTTGAAGAGGAAGCAGCTATTTAACCTTGTAACCCTGCCCAGGGGCCGTGCTGGGAGGCAGGAAGCACACACCCCTGGAAGCAGCGGGCACGTGCCCCTATGGTACTCCAGCATGGGTTGGAGAACTGAGGAAGCATGGTCGGAGGACACGTCTGCCACATCTGGTAGAGACAGCAGTGGGCAGCAAGACAGAAGATGGTGGGGATATGACGGGTAAGACAGCGAGACGTATGGCAGAAGGCCCAGGCCTAACAGTAGGAGCAGTAAACTTCTGTCCTTGCTGCAGAGTAGACTGGATCATTTGGAGGTAGAGCTAAGCCTATAGCGGTGGCAGTGGTTAGGGCTTAGCACCGCATTGCCAGTGAGTCGGACTGTCAGATCTAGAGGGATAGAAGTGGATGATATGCACCCTGTGCTTTCTGTTGAGGCCTGTGCCGCTCTTCACTCACTCCTCTCACTTGCGGGAATAGCGGCAGCAGCAAGCTACTTCCTGTTCTCTGCCCTTCACAGCACTGACTTGGATCACTGGTCAGCTGCATTGATAGTCAGCTTTGTGGAGAAGGGCAGAGAGCAGGAACTAATGAGTCTACCTCGTCACCCATGGAGGCAGGGAGTAGGCCCTTAAAAACACTGCAAACTGCCGCATGATGCGAGATTCTCATTTTGCCTCATGACAGAAGTGGCCCTGCTACTTATATAGTACATAAACGCCAATCGTAAGTAACTCACAAAGTGAGTATGCGTACTAGGCCTATATACCAAGTATCGACACCAAAGGAGAGAACAGGCACAGCACGACTAACAAAATATATAAACTTTATTATGGTTCCCGAGAGGGGAAAATACAATAAAATACAATAACAGACAATACAAAACAATGGTGGATGACACACAGGGTGAAGGGATCACAAATAGACAAGGTACAGCATTGAAAACAATGTTGGATAAGGCCAAAGAGGTACTAGATAATAAATAAATACCCCAGTGGGGGACATATATACATAACCTCGCCAACCATGGACAAGATATTGAAGCCAGATTCAGTACATACTTTGCAAAGTGCAAAGTGCATAAAGTACCATATACATGGACAATAAATTGTAGTATACTAGATAAATAATGCCATAGATACCAGAATAGTGATCCAATGAGCCCCAACACACGTTTCGCGTAAGCTTCCTCAGGGGGGCATGTATGTGCAGACTATACCAAAGGAAGGTGCCTTTTATATGGATACTGACTAGGTTGATCATGGACAGCTGTCCATGATCAACCTAGTCAGTCTTCATATAAAAGGCACCTTCGATTGGTATAGTCTGCACATACATCCCCCCCGAGGAAGCCTTTGTGCAAACCATTTGTGCGTGTCGTATGGGCAGGCATTCTGATCCTTTCAAGGCATCATTTTTGGACGCTTGGTCACCCAAGCCACTTATTTTTTTCTTCTTTTTTTATCCCATAACTCTGTGGGTGTTTAAACATCATCTGCTCAAGATAAGGGACAATTGTTGGATGCCTTGGAATATGAAAAACCATAACACGTGATGGCGCGTTGTGTTTTTAAACATGCTGTATGTTAACGTCAAACGTGCGTTTACCCATAGAAATGCATGTTAGTGTCACTCATTTACATTTGCTATCATTGCGTTTGAGAGCTTGAGTTAAAGTTAAAATTGATAATAGAGACTAGGGGATGTTATATACCAATTTTCAGGGCAACTGGGGCAACTTTGGTTCGGTTCGAATTGATTCAGGTCTGATCCAAACTTTTTCAAAAATTCTGCGAACCTGAACCGAACCAAATGTCAAGTGGTTTGCTCATCTGTAGTTCTAGGCCCTAGAGATGATATCTCTTGCTGTAACTGGTGAAATGCGGATTGCAAGTCACTCACACATGCTAAAGGGACACATTGCCTTTTTGGAGTGGGCGCACATTGAGCTTCCCCTCTATAGTGGTACGTTGCTCCCCAGAGTTGTAAGAGGAGGCTGAAGGAAAAGATGAGCTAGTGTGGGAGGAAGGGGATGGAGGAGAAGAGTCCTTTGTATGGGAAGCCGCAAAAGAAGCAGGTTCATCACAATCCGAGCTTTTGTCTCTGCTCTGAGTCTAAAGCACGGAAGGCGCCATCTTGGACTCCATCCACCACAGGGAAGAAGCTGGTGAGTTTTAGAGGGCTGCGTCTTCTCTTCCCTTTTGGCATGACGTCTGCACAGTCCCAGGGTAAAGTGCAGCAGTGGGGGACAAGTATCAAGGTAACAAGCTGATGTGGAAGCCAAGTTTTAGGCTGAACTCTCCGAAGCACAAGGATCACCCGCTGCTTCCATGCTCTGCTAGCCACACCCCCTGTAGTTTAACTATTTTATTCCATACACTCCCCCCCAAAAATACATAAATGATATGTACCCCCAAATTGTGCAATAAAAAAAATTAATAGGGCTACATTGATTGGAAAATAAAAACATTATGGCTCTTGTAAAGCAGAAACTTGAAGGCCTAAAAATAAAATGGCAATATTTACATGAAATATAGAGTGGCTCCCATGCAGCCTCTACATTTTTATGAGGACATCATTACTCGTGTAGAACTGGGGCCTGACCTGCAGATTTATTTCTTCACTGTTTTGCAGCTTATTTTAATGCTTGTATTGGGCCACCAGGGCAGAGCTGCTGGGTGGCTGCAAATTACATTAGCCAGGCATACATAAAATCTCTAAGCAGTGGCTCCACTGTGTGCATAGCTGAAGTGTACTGAAACTACTCATCAGCCCCACGCTGGTGGCTCAGTAGTTTGTAGTAGCACTGTGTGAAAGGTGTTGTGCAAATGGCTTCTGCCAACCCAGCAGCAGCCAGTACCAGTCACATTTCATGAAGCAAAGCAAAGTGCTAGCATCCATGTATTTGTATGGGGCTGTTCAGTGTGCTACACAGTTTACGGCATGGAGAAGCTGTGTATATACTTTGGGTGTGTTACATGGAGGAGTGGTATATATACTGTGAGTGGAGGAGCTGTATATATTCTGTATATTCTGTTGGTGTAGTACATGGATGAGCTGTGTATATACTGTGAGTCTATGGAATGGCCCAGCAGGAGTGTGTGGAGGATGGAACGGTAGTTGTAATCTCCACTCTGGTGCTCCCTAAGGTCTTGCAATGACCTGGAGTGCGCACCCTTTCTTACCTTGTGGCAGACCCTGGTACATTTGGTACATCTTTTTTGCATATTAGATATACCGTGGGTGTACTACATGGAGGAGCTGTGTATATACTGTAGGTTTACTGCATGTCGAAGCTCTTTACATACTGTGGGTGTACAGTGTAGAAGAACTGTGTATATACTGTGGGTGTACAATGTGGAGGAGCAGTGTATATACTGTGGGTGTACAATGTGGAGGAGCAGTGTATATACTGTGGGTGTATAATGTGGAGGAGCAGTGTATATACTGTGGGTGTAGAATGTGGAGGAGCAGTGTATATACTGTGGGTGTACAAAGTAGAGGAGTGGTGTATATACTGTGGCGGTAAATAAAAAAATACAAATAAAAGAAAAAAGTTCTCTTGGGATATTATGTGGCAAAAAGATATTTAAAAGTAATATAAAATTATAATAAAATAATAATATACAAATACAAGGAAAAAATAAAAAGGAAAAAGTGCAAAATAAAAGCGTGTTTACTGTCCCCCAATGGTCTTTTTATGACCTCTTGGGGGACATATTATGTGGCAAAAATATATTTAAAAATAAATTAAATAATGCGCTTATTTCTCATAACTGGCCTATATAATTGTGCCACTGATCAGCCGATAAACAAGGAATCACTCGTGTGTCAGCTGATTTGCATATACAGTGGATATAAAGTCTACACATCCCTGTTAAAATGTCAGGTTTCTGTGATGTTAAAAAAAATGAGACAAAGATAAATCATTTCAGAACTTTTTCCACCTTTTTAATGTGACCAATAAACTGTACCACTGAATTGAAAAACAAACTGAAATCTTTTAGGTGGAGGGAAGAAAACAAAAAGAACAAAAATATTGTGGTTGCATAAGGGGGAAACACCGTCTTATAACTGGGGATGTAACTGTGTTCATAATTAAAGAGGACCTTTCACCTGTAAAAACAATGTGAACTAAGTATGCTGACATGGAGAGCGGCGCCCGGGGATCTCACTGCACTTACTATTATCCCCGGGCGCTGCTCCGCTCTCCTGTTATGCCCTCCGGTATCTTCCCTCTGTAGGTTATAGTAGGCGGTTTTCTGCACTTGCCCTGTGGGCGTCTCCTTCTCCTAGGCTGCAGCACTGGCCAATCGCAGAGCACAGCTCTCAGCCTGGGAGGTTGCAATAACATTCCAAATCATGTTAAATAGGAGTCAGCATACACCTGCCATCATTTAAAGTGCCTCTGATTAACCCATAATAAAGTTCAGCTGCTCTAGTTGGTATTTCCTGAAATTTTCTTAGTCACATCCCACAAAGAGCTTCCAAAGCATCAGACGGATCTCATTGTTAAAAGGTATCAGTCAGGAGAAGGGTACAAAAGAATTTCCAAGGCATTAGATATACCATGGAATACAGTGAAGACAGTCATTATCAAGTGGTGAAAATATGACACAACAGTGACATTACCAAGAACTGGACGTCCCTCCAAAATTAATGAAAAGACAAGAAGAAAACTAGTCTGGGAGGCTACCAAGAGGCCTACAGCAACATTAAAGGCGCTGCAGGAATATCTGGCAAGTACTGGCTGTGTGGTACATGTGACAACAATCTCCCGTATTCTTCATATGTCTGGGCTATGGGGTAGAGGGGCAAGACGAAAGCCTTTTCTTACGAAGAAAAACATCCAAGCCAGGCTACATTTTACATAAAAACATCTCAAAAGCATGTGGGAAAAGGTGTTATGGTCTGATGAAACCAAGGTTGAACTTTTGGGCCATAATTCCAAAAGACATGTTTGGTGCAAAAACAACACTGCACATCACCAAAACAACACCATACCCACAATGAAGCATGGTGTTGGCAGCATCATGCTTTGGGGCTGTTTTTCTTCAGCGGGAACTGAGGTCTTAGTTAAGCTAGAGAAAATTTTGAACAGTTTAAATACCAGTCAATATTGGCACAAAACCTTCAGGCTTCTGCTAGAAAGCTGAACATGAAGAGGAACTTCATCTTTCAGCATGACAACGACCCAAAGCATACATCCAAATCAACAAAGGAATGGCTTCACCAGAAGAAGATTAAAGTTTTGGAATGGCCCAGCCAGAGCCAAGACCTGAATCCGATTGAAAATCTGTTGGGTGATCTGAAGAGGGCTGTGCACAGGAGATGCCCTCGCAATCTGACAGATTTGGAGTGTTTTTGCAAAGAAGAGTGGGCAAATCTTGCCAAGTCAAAATGTGCAATGCTGATAGACTCATAACCAAAAAGACTGAGTGCTGTAATAAAATCAAAAGGTACTTCAACAAAGTATTCGTTTAAGGGCAGACATGTCCAAAGTGCGGCCCTCCAGCTGTTGCAAAACTACAACTCCCAGCATGCCTGGAAAGCTTACAGCTATTAGGGCATGCTGGGAGTTGTAGTTTTGCAACAGCTGGAGGGCCGCACTTTGACATGCCTGGTTTAACCTGCTCAGGACCACTGTACGCAGGATTGCGTCTTTTCGGCGGTCCTGTTTCTCTGGGTGGACGCACCGGTGCGTCCTCTCGCAAGACGCAAGATTTCGGGGAAAGCCGGCCCGCGCATGCGCATCATTTCAAAAAAACTAATCAGCAGCCACCTAACAAATCATATTTAGTAAATATGATGTGTTAAATGGCTGCTGTGCTCCTCTGCTCCTTCTTTTGGTCGGTTAGTTCCAGCAGAGGAGCACACATCACTGTGAGTACCCACCAACACCACACTTAGCCCCCAGATCACCTCCCAGCACCCCAATTAACCCCTTGATCACCCCTTCTTGCCCCTGTCAATCACTAGTGAAAAGGAAAAAAGTGATCAGTGTAAACTGTCACTTTTTTTTCCCCACTGGTATTGACTGATAGGTTTTAGTATAGTTTAGGTCCCTTGGTTAGGTAGTTTAGCGATCGGTTAGCGCCCAGCCCACCGCACCGCAGTCCCTTATTCGCTGATTAGCGTATCGCTAAATCAGCATTTGTACTTTTATAAGTATCTGTAAGTGATGAAAACTGATCACGGTCAGATCTATAATAGTATTAGTGTCACTTTAGTTCGCCCTCCACCCAAAACGCAGTGTTTGCCCGATCAGGCCTGATCGGTCGCCCACACGTGCGTTCACCCACGCCCGCCCCACCGCAGTGACAAAAAAATTATATTTTTTTGATCACTGCACAATCACTTTACACACGCTGCGGCAATAAAAAAATCAGTTTTGATATTTTTTATCAACCGCAGCGGCCTCCGGTACTTCGCTAGCCTCCCATTTGTAAGACAGGCTTGCTTTTTTTCTTGGGTAGTCTCAGGGAATACCCCTAAATTTAGTTGCCCAAATGTCAAACAGGGGGTATTCTTCTGAAGAGGCCTACAGGCTTCTGACCCAGTCGGATGAGGAATGGGAACCCTCATCTGATGAATCTAGCGGGTCAGAATACGAACCTGTACAAAGCAGTGGCTCTCTGACCCAAAGTTCGGACGAGGAGGCTGAGGTCCCTGATAGCACCAGGCGTACCCGGCCCCCGTGTCGCTAGACCACAGGTTGCGCAGGATCCGCTTCAAGAGCAGCAGAGTGGGGCTGGTGCTGTTGGATTACGTGGTGAGGCATACACCAGCAGCGCAGCCCTTCCTGGACCTAGTACCAGCACTGCCGTACAACCTGGTGAAGTGGCGAACACCAGAAGGGCAGTTGAAGCTGGTACGGTGGCACGAGCAGTAGTGACCCTGTCGCAGCCACCGCAAAGACGCGCCCGTAGAGCCCCTAGAATCCCTGAGGTGCTGGCAAACCCTGATTGGCAGTCCCCAACTTCAGCCGCACCTGTAGTTCCCCCTTTCACCGCCCAGTCTGGAGTTCGGGTTGAGACAGCTCAGATCGGTTCGGTCCTAGGATTTTTTGAGCCGTTCTTGACTGCGGAGCTCTTGGACTTAGTCGTGGCCGAAACAAATCGGTATGCCACACAATTTATATCCGCCAACCCGGGAAGCTCTTATGCCCAGTCTTTCCGGTGGAAACCAGTCCAAGTTTCCGAATTTAAAATTTTTCTGGGCCTTCTCCTCAACATGGGTCTAACTAAAAAGCATGAATTGCGGTCATATTCATCACATGCCCATGTTCTCTGCTGCTATGTCCAGGACACGATTTGAGACCATCCTGCGTTTCCTGCACTTTAGCGACAATACCACCTCCTGTCCCAGAGGCCACCCAGCTTTTGACCGGCTCCACAAAATTCGGCCCCTCAGACCATTTCAACCAGAAATTTGCAGATTTGTATACCCCTGAGCAAAACATCTGCGTAGACTAGTCCCTTATACATTTTACCGGGCGCCTTGGCTTCAAACAATACATCCCAAGCAAGCGCGCCCGGTGTGGGGTCAAATTGTATAAGCTCTGTGAAAGGGCCACAGGCTATACCCACAAATTTTGGATCTATGAGGGAAAAGATCAGACCCTGGAGCCGGTCGGTTGCCCTGACTACCTGGGGAGCAGTGGGAAGACAGTCTGGGACTTGGTGTAACCCTTATTTGGCAAGGGGTACCATCTGTATGTGGACAATTTCTACACAAGTGTGGCCCTCTTTAGGCATTTGTTTCTAGAACAGATTGGCGCCTGTGGCACCGCGCGAACTAGTCGCGCGGGCTTCCCCCAACGGCTCATTACCACCCGTCTTGCAAGGGGGCAGAGGGCTGCATTGTGTAACGAAGAACTGCTTGCGGTGAAATGGAGAGACAAGCGTGACGTTTACATGCTCTCCTCCATTCACGCAGACACGACAATCCAAATTGAGCGAGCAACCCGTGTCATTGAAAAGCCCCTCTCAGTCCACGACTATAACCTTCACATGGGAGGGGTGGACTTCAATGACCAGATGTTGGCTCCGTATTTAGTGTCCCGCAGAACCAGACGCTGGTATAAGAAGGTGTCTGTATATTTAATTCAATTGGCTCTGTATAATAGTTTTGTTCTCTACAGTAAGGCTGAGAGAACTGGATCCTTCCTCAAATTTCAGGAAGAGATCATGGCGAACCTCCTGTACCCAGGAGGTTCCGTGGCCCTATCCACCAGTGTAGTTAGCCGTCTACACGAGCGACATTTCCCCAGTGTCGTTGCTGATACCTCAAACCGACCGCCACCCTGAAAAAAATGTTGTGTCTGTAGCAGGAGTGGAATAAGGCGTGACACCCGCTATTTCTGTCCTGACTGTCCTGACCACCCTGCCCTATGCTTTGGAGAGTGTTTCCGTTAGTACCACACACAGGTACACTTAGCATAGGGAACACATCTCAGAGGACAAGCACACAGGGCTATTAGGGCCCATTCACATACAGCTGCTGAAAACCTTTCCTTTCACCTGGGACAAAGTGCATAACGCACTTCGCCACATCTTTGGGCGATTTGCGCTTTGCACATTGACCCATGGGGAAGGAGAGGTTTGTTCTATAAAAGGTAAAAAAAAATAAAAAATACCAGTAAGCAAAAAGGTTAATGTTTAGTTCAAAAAGTTAAAGTTTATATGTTCTGTTCCAAAGTTAATAAAATTATTGCGTTGCGGCCTGTTTTTTTTTTTTTCTTTTTTACTTTCCAGGTGGACCAACCGATCGACTAGCTGCAGCACTGACGTGCATTCTGACAGAAGCATTGCACTGCTGTCAGATTACACGCAAGTCGGTGTATGCGGCGCTGCAAGACGAGATTTCTACTCTGCAGTAAAAGATACGTTTGCCAAGGCATACGAGCTGAGGAGGAGGCGGCGTTCCTATGCTTTGGCAAACACTTTGTATATAAAAAAATAAAATAAATCCCGGCAATGATTTATTCATCCACATCGATTGATGTGAATGGAGAAATCTGGTTTGCCAGGGCATACGAGCTAAGTGGGTATGGATGTTGGGCGGAGCTCCTTTGTCCTGGCAGACGCCTTTCCCCTCTTTTTTTTTTTGGCAGAGATTTTTTCATCCACATTGATCGATGCGAATGAAGCCCAAAGGCTGAACGGAAAAAAAAAATCTCATTACCTGTATGCTCAATATAAGGAGAATAGCAGAAACTCCTAATGCTGGCCATACATGTAATGATTGCGGAGACCCTAAAATGCCAGGGCAGTACAAACACCTTACAACTGACCCCATTTTGGAAAGAAGACACCCCAAGGTATTCGCTGAGGGGCATATTGAGTGCATGAAAGATTTAAATTTTTGTCCCAAGTTAGCGGAAAGTGAGACTTTGTGAGGAAAAAAAAAAAAAAAAAAAAAAAAACAATTTCCACTAACTTATGCCAAAAAAAAAAATAATTCTATGAACTCGCCAGGCCCCTCATTGAATACCTTGGGGTGTCTTCTTTCCAAAGTGGGGTCACATGTGGGGTATTTATACTGCCCTGGCTTTTTAGGGGCCCTAAAGCGTGAGAAGAAGTCTGGGATCCAAATGTCTAAAAATGCCCTCCTAAAAATAATTTGGGCACCTTTGCGCATCTAGGCTGCAAAAAAGTTTCACACATTTGGTATCGCCATACTCAGGAGAAGTTGGGGAATGTGTTTTGGGGTGTCATTTTACATATACCCATGCTGGGTGAGATAAATATCTTGGTCAAATGCCAACTTTGTATAAAAAAATGGGAAAAGTTGTCTTTTGCCAAGATATTTCTCTCACCCAGCATGGGTATATGTAAAATGACACCCCAAAACACATTCCCCAACTTCTCCTGAGTACGGCAATACCAGATGTGTGACACTTTATTGCAGCCTAGGTGGGCAAAGGGGCACACATTCCAAAGAGCACCTTTCGGATTTCGCAGGCCATTTTTTACACATTTTGATTGCAAAGTACTTCTCACACATATGGGCCCCTAAATTGCCAGGGCAGTATAACTATGCCACAAGTGACCCCATTTTGGAAAGAAGACACCCCAAGGTATTCCGTGAGGGACATGGCGAGTTCCTAGAATTTTTTATTTTTTGTCGCAAGTTAGTGGAATATGAGACTTTGTAAGAAAGAAAAAAGAAAAAATCATCATTTTCCGCTAACTTGTGACAAAAAATAAAAAAAGTTCTATGAACTCACTATGCCCATCAGCGAATACCTTAGGGTGTCTACTTTCCGAAATGGGGTCATTTGTTGGGGTTTTCTACTGTCTGGGCATTGTAGAACCTCAGGAAACATGACAGGTGCTCAGAAAGTCAGAGCTGCTTCAAAAAGCGGAAATTCACATTTTTGTACCATAGTTTGTAAACGCTATAACTTTTACTCAAACCATTTTTATTTTTTGCCCAAACATTTTTTTTTTATCAAAGACATGTAGAACAATAAATTTAGCGAAAAATGTATATATGGATGTGTTTTTTTTGCAACATTTTACAGCTGAAAGTGAAAAATTTCATTTTTTTGCAAAAAAATCGTTCCATTTCGATTCATAACAAAAAAATTTAAAATGTCAGCAGCAATGAAATACCACCAAATGAAAGCTCTATTAATGAGAAGAAAAGGAGGTAAAATTCATTTGGGTGGTAAGTTGCATGACCGAGCGATAAACGGTGAAAGTAGTGTAGTGCAGAAGTGTAAAAAGTGGCCTGGTCATTAAGGGGGTTTCAGCTAGCGGGGTTGAAGTGGTTAAGGATGTGCACACTAATGCAACCATATTTTATTTTTATATTTTTTCTTCCGTGGTAAGGTGCAGGGTACCGTAATGGATGGCAGATACGTGTCACCAAGGTTCCTGGCCTCGGTGAGGTAAGAGCCGGATTTCGTGTGTTAACATCAGAAGCTGTTGACACCTTTAATTCTTAGTATGGCTGCAAAGCCAAGCCGGGCCAGCTTTTATTGGGAGTAGGTTAAGAGTTGGGCGGGTGCATACTCCCCATGTTCCAGGTCCAGGTTTTGGAGCTGGGATTTAAATTCCCAGGCAGCAATCTCAGCTGGGAGGAGAAGGAAGAAAAGTCACTGTGAGTCTGGGTGGTTTTTGCAGTGTGTAGAGCTGAGGCCTGGACCCCGACAAAGGCGTAGAGAGCGCCCAGCATCCTGTGAGGAAACTTTATGTGGCTGTGCGATCAGCCAGGGCAGGACTCATTTCAGTAAAGGAGCCAGATGAAGCGCTCTGTTATTTTGTGTGTGAACTAACACCAAGTGACTTTTCTGCTTTTCTGTTTAAGCAAGTGTGAAATAAACACTTTTGCTTCATTACCTGGACTCCACCCGCACCCCTGTCTACCAGAGTAATTCCCCACATTTGGTGTCGGGTGCGGGCAGGTGCAGTGAGGCTGGCCTGAGAGCCGGGAAAGTTTTGTTTTGCCTTAAACACCGGTGGATGTCATATTAAGCCGGCAAAGCTGCACCCTGAGTTCCCTGACAAGATGGATGCTGTTGTGAAAGCCCTCTTGGAGGCTAATCTGCAGCAGTGGGAGGCGAACAAACAGCAGCAAGAACCTAACCAGCTGCTGTTACATGTAATGGCGTTGCAAGCAGCAGGAGCAACCCCGAGCACTTTTGATGCCAGGAAAGCGGTTAAGGCTGCCATCCCAAAGATAGGTTCCTCTGACGATGTTGAGACCTACCTGGCGGTGTTTGAGAAAGTCGCCATCCGGGAGAAGTTGCCCCGAGACCAATGGGCTAAGGTTCTCGCTCCATTCCTGTTGTCTGGACCCCAGCAGGTTTTCTTCGATCTGCCTGAGGACCAAGTGGCTGATTACCAGGTCGTCAAGGGTGAGATATTGGCCAGACTGGGGGTGATCGTTTTGGTACTGGCTCAGCGGGTGCATCAGTGGGAGACCCCAGTACTATGACTTGTTGCATCGTTTACAAAAATGGCTGCAGCCAGAGACACTGAGCCCCGCTGCTAAGCTGGACCGGTTATTGGTTGACATCTTCTGGAGGGCTTTGCCATACACTCTCCAACACTGGGTAGGCCAGGTATCGCCAGGTAACGCCCTAGAGGAGCGTTTTGAGGCCACGCCTTCAACCCGACGGCCGGTTCCAGCAAAGCCTGCTCGGGACGTGCCCCGCGCTCCCATTATCTGCTGGCGGTGCCAGGAACCGGGAGACATAAGAGCTGACTGTCCCCGTCAAGACGAACCCATGGACACCAACTATGGCTATCGGCAGTCCAGTCGTTGTATGTCAGGAGACTCTGTGCAGCCAGTGCCCTTGAGACCTTAGACACAAGCCACCTGTGCCAAGTGAAGGTGGGAGATACTTTGGCAGTGGCGCTGCTGGACTCAGGGAGCCTGGTGACCCTAGTTAGCACTGCCTTGGTGCTGCCAGTCGAGTACATGGGTCGAAAGGTGGGGGTGGTATGTATTCATGGGGACTTGAAAGATTTTCCCACCGCCTAGGTGACCATGTCCACGGTGGCCGGAAAGTGGACTCACAAGGTGGCCGTAGCCACCACCCTCCCACACAAACTAGTAATAGGGAGAGACTTCCCCGGTTTCCTGTCCCTGTGGGCAGAGGTTAAATGTGATAATACACACAGGTCAGGGGTAGCCCCACCAGAGTGGTCCTGCTCAGGGGGGAACCCAGAGCCCTGGGAACCTGAAGCCGAAGGGCCCGCAGTGGGGGTATCCACCTCTGAGGAGGAGGAGACAACCCCACTAAATGTGATGGTGGGAGACGTGGAGGAGTTGCCACCAGGACCGGAGTTGGCAGACCTCAACTTCTCTGGTGAAAATTTTGGTACTGCACAGCACCGGAATCCCACCCTGACTCGGGCCTGGCAAAATGTGGTGATAGTAGAGGGTAAGCCGCAACAACCGGGGGCATAATCTATGTTTCCCCGGTTTGTCGTTCACCAAGAATTGCTATACCGGGAAAATCTGTTACAGGGGGAGCAAATTGAACAGTTGGTGGTGCCCAAGCCTTACCGTAAGCTCATATTAGAATTAGCCCACCAACATGTTCTAGAGGGTCACCTGGGCCAGAAGAAAACACAGGACCGAGTTCTACAGCAGTTTTACTGGCCCAGTGTGTTTAAAGAGGAGGCACAGTATTGTGAATCTTGCCCAACTTGCCAGATTACTAGCCCTCAGCCCCATTTCCGTAGTCCCTTGGTACCCCTCCCGATCATCGAGGTACTGTTTGAGCATATCGTGATGGACCTCGTAGGCCCCGACCCGAAGTCCACTAGGGGTCACCAACACATCCTGATAATCTTGGATTATGCCACACAGTACCCCGAGACGGTGCCACTTCGTCATACGTCGGCTAAGTTAATAGCCCGGGAGTTAATGAAGATGTTCTCCCGAGTGGGGCTCCCTAAAGAAGTATTGACCAGGGGGCCCCGTTTATGTCCAAGGTCCAAGAGTTGGGTGGGTGCCTACTCCCCACGTTCCAGGACCAGGTTTTAGAGCTGGGATTTAAATTCCCAGGCAGCAACCTCAGCTGGGAGGAGAAGGAAGGAAAATCACTGAGTCTGGGTGGTTTTTGCAGTGTGTGGAGCTGAGGCCTGGACCCCGACACAGGTGTACAGAGCGCCCAGCATCCTGTGAGGAAACTTTATGTGGGTGTGCGATCGGCCAGGACAGGACTCATTCCAGTAAAGGAGCCAGGTGAAGCTCTGTGTTATTTTCTGTGTGAACTAACACCAGGTGACTGTTCTGCTTTTCTGTTGCTTCATTACCTGGACTCCATTTGCCTCTATAATGCACCCGCAACCCCTGTCTATCGAAGTAATTCCCCACACTTCCCTCTATCTAAAAGACTTCAGTTGTACAGGTTATAGGTCACATTAAAGGTGGAAAATTTTTATTTTTGTCTCATTTTTTTACAGCACAGAAACCTGACATTTTAACAGGGGTGTGTAGACTTTTTATATCCACTGTATTATCAGGATGAAAGATGTACGATAATCGTCAGCATATCTCCCTGTGTAATCAGGAATGTGCTGATGATAATCAATTTTTTTTTTCTCTATATGGTTTCCCGGTTAATTTTTAAGGTTCCACAAAGGTTTTTTTTCATTCTCCCCATCTAAAATCATGGTATTTATATTAAAGTCAGTTTGGACATATTTCAGCATAATGTTTATAGCAATAATTAATTGTAGATCTCTGTAGTGTATGACGTAGATTGTATTAATTATAATTTGGAATTATGTATTAAGAATTCACTACTTATATCTTAGGCTTCTTTCACACCTGCGTTAGGTGCAGATCAGTCTGGTATAAATACCTATAAATGCAAACAATGGTATTCGTTCAGTACGGATCCGTCTGCATAACTTAGTAAAAAATAAAGGTCTAAGTGTAAGTCAAACGGATCCATCCTGACTTTACATTGAAAGTCAATGGGGGAGGGATCCGTTTACAATTGCACCAATATTGTGTCAATGTAAACGGATCCGTCCACATTGACTTACATTGTAAGTCAGGACATCCGTTTGGCTCCGCATCGCCAGACGGACACCGAAACACTGCAAGCAGCGTTTTGGTGTCCACCTCCTGAGCGGAATGGAGGGAGAACGGTGCCAAACTGATGCATTCTGAATAGATCCTTATCCATTCAGAATGCATTGAGGCTAAACTGATCCGTTTGGGGCCGCTTGTCAGAGCCTTGAAAAGGATCTCATAGGCGGACCCTGAAATGGCAGTGTGAAAGTAGCCTAATACATTATGAATTCAAACTTTATCATATAATTTATATTTGTATGTTTTCATTTTTGCACAATTTTTAGGTCTAAAGGTAATCTAGGGTCATCAATTAATTATTTATATTTGAATGTTATATTTGTTATAGGATTCAATTATAAGGTAATCTAGGGTCATCAATTAATTATTTATATTTGAATGTTATATTTGTTATAGGATTCAATTATAAGGTAATCTAGGGTCATCAATTAATTATTTATATTTGAATGTTATATTTGTTATAGGATTCAATTATATACATGCGCATATATATTTTGTCCAAGTATATGAATTGATTTTATATGTATTATGGTTTATTTTGGGAGTGGAATTTGAAATGATGTATTATGAATTTACTATTTCTTTTTTATTTATTATGAATTATCGTTTTCTTATATAAATTGCATTTTCACTTTTGCACAAACATCAGATATAATAGGTGAGGTTATTTTGGGGCCATTAATTAACTAATTATTTGTATTTGAATTTACATGTCCTAATATATATATGTTGTCTAGATGTTTACTTATGTATTTACTACTATTATATGTGACGGAGACTCCATTCATCATTCTTTGGATCAAAATACATTGATTCTGTTCACTATATAAATCACGGAAGGTATGGGATACGCTAAAATGTAACTTTTATTGGTATATCAATAAAATAGGGAGAGGAACAATGTGACCTAAAAAATCCCTAATAGGCAGGTGGGGTGGCACTACCCAAGTGCTCAAACAATTGTGACATGTGAGCCCACTACCCAAGTGCTCAAACAATTGTGGCATGTGAACCCACCATGTCTGTAGTGTCACCACCTCCATTCTGTAGCCAAAGGGATATGACAAAGTGTCCCAATATCAAATCGCCAGGTACAACTATGGAGAGGTGTGATGGCAATCAATACAAGCTAATCAACCACAGCTGATGCTAAAATGGCAGCATGAGAGCCAGGAGACAAGAGTGTACTTGTGTGATAGACACTACAATGTCCCAGGGCTCTCAGACCAGCTGTGGTGATTAAATTGAAGAACAGGGTTAGGTGCAGATCAGGGTGCCCTGGTAATGAGGCGCCCTGATACAATGTGTCATGCATGGATCACCTCTGTGCTGTATGATTCAAGGTGTATCAACACAGCTAAAGGTATCCTGCAAGATCGCACCCAATCCTACTTCCCAAGAGGACTATCATCTAGCTCATGCTATTGCAGTAATACTAGCACCTTCAGGGCTCATACTGGGCACCTTCAGGGCTCATTTGCATATCCATAAAAGTCGTTTTTTACAGAAACTACTGGACGGATTACAAGATAAAAGAGCACAGCCTAATCAAGGTAAGCTGTGCTGCATGGCTGCTTTAAAATCGGATTTTGGGTTAGGGGAGGTGACAGAATCCCTTTAACGTGTTTCTTCTATATAAGAGTCATCAGGAGCCAAAATAACCTGCCTATCTAAGCTGAGCTATCTCATTCATTCAAAGCAACAGCATGACAGCATATCCGGCGCTAGTACGCTTTACTTCATCACCTATTAATTTCCGTGAATTGCTGTTCACTATATAACATCATTTTATGTATTCTTTCGCTGTTTCGCTATCTCCTTGTGGAATGCATGTTGGCACGCACGATTAGGGTTCAGCGCATGTGCACATTGTCTTTTGTGACGTATTTCCGGATTCTGGAATGCATTGCGATTCTATTTCCGGTTCTGTGCCATTTTGCACATGCACAAACTGTATTTCCGAGACGCCAGCCCACATCACAAGGCGCCATCATACTTAGACATGGGTTCTGCACCGGGAACATCATCATGGTCTCAACACACACATCCTTACCTCTGTGAACTAATTCTTAACAGGTGATAATTATTGTCTACTAATGTTTCATGTATATATAATGTGCATACTAACCCTGTTTCATGTACCCCTGAGGAAGCCAGTTTGGCCTGGCAATACGCGTGGGGAGTATTACCTGCACACCATGATCATCTTTTGCGCCATTTGCTAAGTATCTTGTATTATCTTTGATGCCACATTCATGAATTGCATATTTACTTGGCGGTCTTTTTCATGTTCTTATATTTGAACTAGGTGTCAAATATAAGGTGTCGGTATGTGTTTGGGACTTATTCTCTGATCCAAACACAATGTTGCTATAGTAGACAATGTTTTAACTTTTTGGGCTTCTTTGTTTATCAATAAATTATTCATTTTAACTATTGGATGTGCAGCCTGAATATGGAGAGCTTCTCTTTCTCCTCTTTTTGCATGGTTATGTGTTGACACCGTGGTTTGCACTCCTTTACTGTATGTGGTGTGCCCCCTTACTTTATTGTCTTGATACATTGGGCATCAAATACACATAATGTTCATTTACTACTGAGCCGTCTTGCATGGAAAAGATTAGGCCCACAGGTAGGGTGTTTCAAAAACTTGGATGCACAGTATAGTAATAAGAGGGCTTCTATTTCACTGACACAACATATTGGGCACCGAAATGGCATATCTGTGTAAAAATTTACATTTTCACTTTGCACAATCTGCTGTGAATAGTTTTTGCAAGCCACCTTAGGGGTCAAAATGTAGTGACTTTTTGGGGGTTTCTTTTTTTATTTAATCTCAGAGCCTCTTTAGTTGTCGGCCAGCGCTGTATACATTTTCAAACTAAGCCTCAAATGTACATGGTGCTTTTTTGCCGTATTTAGGAAAAAAATGGGTAACATTTTTTTTTCTCCTGTAACCCCTTCAAAAATGACATTCTCTTTTAAAAAATGCTATATTTCATGTGCACGGCCAAGAGTTGCTAAATTCTATGAAACTCAAAGGACTTACTATACAATTAAAAAAATTCCTTGAGGGGGTGTAGTTTCCAAAATGGGGTCACTTATGAGTTTCTAATGTAGGAGTACTGTAGGGTCTCTTCAAATGTGACAAGGTGCCCAAAAGCCATTCCGGCAAAATCTGTCCTCCAATAACTAAATGGTGCTCCTTCCCTTCTAAACCCTGCTGTGTGCCCATAAAGCAGTTTATGACCACAAATGGTTGTTCCTGTAAACTGCAGAATCAGGGTAATAAATATTGAGGTTTGTTTTGCTGTTAACCCTTGTTGCATTACAAGAAAAAATGCTAAGCCTTCTAATATCCTAAAATATAAAATGACATTAACACAATTATGCAAATATAGACTTATGATGATTGAATGTTAATAACTATTTTATGAGCTATCATTATCCATCTTAAAAACAGAGAAATTGAAATTTCGAAAATAGTTTTTTTTTTTTCAAATTTCCCATATTTCTTTAAATATAAATGAAGGTAAAACATATCGACTGAAATTTACTACTAACATGAAGTCACGAGAAAACATTGTCAGAATTGCTGGGATAAGTAAGAGCACTCCAAAGCTATTACCAATTAAAGTGACACATCAGATTTTCAAAATTTGAACATGTCAGGAAGGTAAAAAATGACTCGAGTCGTGAAGGGGTTACAATAATGATTATTTTGTTTACTAAATGATGAATTCTAAAAAAAAAAAAAAAAAAAAAAAAAATTATGTATAGTACAGACCAAAAGTTTGGACACACCTTCTCATTCAAAGAGTTTTCTTTATTTTCATGACTATGAAAATTGTAGATTCACACTGAAGGCATCAAAACTATGAATTAACACATGTGGAATTATATACATAACAAAAAAGTGTGAAACAACTGAAAATATGTCATATTCTAGGTTCTTCAAAGTAGCCACCTTTTGCTTTGATTACTGCTTTGCTCACTCTTGGCATTCTCTTGATGAGCTTCAAGAGGTAGTCACCTGAAATGGTAGCTTCAAGAGGTAGTCACCTGAAATGGTCTTCCAACAGTCTTGAAGGAGTTCCCAGAGATGCTTAGCACTTGTTGGCCCTTTTGCCTTCACTCTGCGGTCCACTCACCCCAAACCATCTCGATTGGGTTCAGGTCCGGTGACTGTGGAGGCCAGGTCATCTGGCACAGCACCCCATCACTCTCCTTCATGGTCAAATAGCCCTTACACAGCCTGGAGGTGTGTTTGGGATCATTGTCCTGTTGAAAAATAAATGATGGTCCAACTAAACGCAAACCGGATGGAATAGCATGCCGCTGCAAGATGCTGTGGTAGCCATGCTGGTTCAGTATGCCTTCAATTTTGAATAAATCCCCAACAGTGTCACTAGCAAAGCACCATCACACCTCCTCCTCCATGATTCACGGTGGGAACCAGGCATGTAGAGTCCATCCGTTCACATTTTCTGCATCGCACAAAGACACGGTGGTTGGAACCAAAGATCTCAAATTTGGACTCATCAGACCAAAGCACAGATTTCCACTGGTCTAATGTTCATTCCTTGTGTTCTTTAGCCCAAACAAGTCTCTTCTGCTTGTTGCCTGTCCTTAGCAGTAGTTTCCTAGCAGATATTCTACCATAAAGGCCTGATTCACACAGTCTCCTCTTAACAGTTGTTCTAGAGATGTGTTTGCTGCTAGAACTCTGTGTGGCATTGACGTGGTCTCTAATCTGAGCTGCTGTTAACCTACGATTTCTGAGGCTGGTGACTCGGATGAACTTATCCTCAGCAGCAGAGGTGACTCTTGGTCTTCCTTTCCTGGGGCGGTCCGCATGCGAGCCAGTTTCTTTGTAGCGCTTGATGGTTTTTGCGACTGCACTTGGGGACACTTTCAAAGTTTTCCCAATTTTTCAGACTGATTGACCTTCTTTTTTTTTAAAGTAATAATGGCCACTCGTTTTTCTTTACTTAGCTGCTTTTTTCTTGCCATAATACAAATTCTAACAGTCTATTCAGTAGGACTATCAGCTGTGTATCCACCTGACTTCACACGCAACTGATGGTCCCAACCCCATTTATAAGGCAAGAAATCCCACTTATTAAACCTGACAGGGCACACCTGTGAAGTGAAAACTATTTCAGGTGACTACCTCTTGAAGCTCATCAAGAGAATGCCAAGAGTGTGCAAAGCAGTAATCAAAGCAGTAATCAAAGCAAAAGGTGGCTACTTTGAAGAACCTAGAATATGACATTTTTTTTTGTTGTTTCATATTTTTTTGATAAGTATATAATTCCACATGTGTAAATTCATCGTTTTGATGCCTTCAGTGTGAATCTACAATATTCATAGTCATGAAAATAAAGAAAATTATTTTAATGAGGTGTGTCCAAACTTTTGGTCTGTACTGTATAAATACTGATTTGTCTCTTACCTGGATAGAAAGTTCTAAGGTCTTTTTGTAAACAGTTTTCAAGGAAGCGACGAAATGGGAGTATATGAGAGTTAGGGCCAGTCCAATCAGTGAGAAAATCTTCTACGACATGATGAATGTTGTCAGGTCGCGGCAGAGGCCAACCCTGAGGGCGCAACTCCATTTGTTGCTCTGTAAATAGGAGGAATAAGTTATTAAAAAAAGAGCTCAGGAAAAGTCATTTAGAGTTCTGCAGATTGTCCAAATAAGCCCACTAAAACCTGCAGGTAACCATCACTAAAGAAAGGACTATTTGAAAGAAAAAAAAGTGGACAGCAACATGTAGCTACTAAAGATGAGCGAATTTCATATTCTGAAATTTGTTCACACTTCGTTTGTTGGTAAAAGGTGAATTGCGTTATGGATTCAGTTACCACGGACCATAAGGCAATTCCATAACGGAATGCCTTTAGAGGCATTCTGTTATTCATTCCATCATAATAGAAGTCTAAGGGCTGTAAAACGGATCCGTCCTGTTTCCGTTATCCAGGGGAGGACTCGGGACAGATACGTTTTACAGCCCATAGACCTTCTAAAGGCATTCCGTTATGCATTCCGTCATAGAATTGCATTATGGTCTGTGGTAACACATAACGCAATTCACCTTTTACCAACAAGCGAAGTGTGAACAAATTTTATAAGTGGAAATTTGCTCATCTCTCGTAGCTACAATGAGGAAGATTTAACTAGTTGAAAGCAAACCTGGCTTCAAAGAAGCTCTGAAAAATGAAAGATGGTATCAGATTGGTTGCTATGGGAAACTAAGACAGTTTTCCTTTAAACCAGTTTCGATAAATCTATCCCAATGTGGTCAGTGCTCTTTTCAATTGCTTATTAATGGCCACACAATTTTGCACATTAACATCAGTTTTAGGGCTCTTTCACACGAGCAGATGCCGTGCGGGTAATCCGCTGCGTGAAAGAGAGCCAAGCCCTGCTTCGGACAGCAGAGACACAGAGCATTAACATGATTGATAATGCTCTTTGGCCTCTTTTACACGGGCGTCCCGGATTTGCTACGAATGCGACACGTGTGAATTGCGAGAAACCCCCGTGAGTAGGAAAGCAATTGCAGTCAGTTTTGTCTGCAATTGCCTTCCAGTGTTCAGTTTTTTGCGCACGTGTGCAATGCAATTTGCACAAATGTGAGAAAAAAATGAATGTGGTACCCAGACCCGGACTTCTTCACTGAAGTTCAAATTTGGGTTAGGTGTTCTACTCATTTTATTATTTTCCCTTATGATATGGTTATAAAGGAAAATATTAGCATTCTTAATACAGAATGGTTACTAAAATGTTGCTTGAGGGGTTAAAAAATAAATTAACTCACCCCATCCACTTGTTTGCGCAGCCGGCATGACTATGGGGTGAGTTAATTGCGTGCCTACTTGCGCGGGTTTCCCGTAATGCACACGCAACGCATCCGGAGCAAATCCAGGACGCCCGTGTGAAAGAGGCCAAAGAGCATTATCAATCATGTTAATGCTCCGTGTCTCTGCTGTCCAGAGTGGGGTGTGGCTCTTTCACGCAGCAGATTACCCACACGGCATCTGCTCGTGTGACAGAGCCCTCACTTCGAAAACAGTGCGCCCATTAAGGAGTTTTCCGGGTTTAGACCTGAACCCGGACATACCCATAATTTCACCCAAGCAGCCCACCTGAGCATTTTATGCTCCGATGCTCTTTTATTTACAATAACACACTGCCAGGCGGAGGCTTTGGCCTAGCAGTGTCTTCGGTGAAATCATCGGTAGAGTTAGGTGGACACCTGGATGTTCGGGTTCGGCCGAACTTCACAAAAAAGTTGAGTTCGGCACCCGAACTTGACCCCAAACCCCACTGAAGTCAATGTGGACCCGAACTTTTGAGCACTAAAATGGCTGTAGAAATGTCATGGAAAGGGCTAGAGGGCTGCAAATACCAGCAAAATGTGGTTAAGAGCATGGCAAGTGCTCTGCGAACAAAAGTGGAGAGGGAAATGACTTTAAATAACATAAAATACATAAAAATAAATAAATTATCTTGATCTAGGAAGACGAGGTCCATATGGAGTAGGAGGTTGGGGAGGCGGTAGATATGGCGGTGTATGTAGAAGCGGTGGTGGAGGAGGTAGCCTACACTATTTTTTGGTTTTAAATTTATTTTTATTTTTTTTAATTGGGGTACACCCTAAAACATTGGGAAATATAACCTGTGATAACCCCCTCCAGTCGTGCTAAACACACGTCCAGGCAATACACTGGCTGCAGGGCAGACTAGCACCTTCAAGGGGTAAAGGGCAAGCTCAGGCCATGTGCCCAATTTGGAGACTAAGAAGTTGCAGGGACTGACCCCTGTCAGTCAGTTCGTGTAGGCGTGTGCATACATACTGCTCCACCATGTCGCACATCCCCCTGATGTTCACAATCCAATTTGATATCTGCTCTATCAACCTTCGATGTTCTTTTATGCGCCTACCATGGTGATCACGGGTGGTGGGGAATCAGGGTTCCAGGCTGGAGAGAGAGCCTGAGAAAAGGATACCACATGCAAGTGAGGTCAATGGATGAAATTAAATGTAATCGAGTGGAAATGTGGGACAAGGTATTGAAGCATAAGCTTCCAAGTTAAGGAGGGGGCGCGCGGCAATTACCCACTCCTGACTCGGGGAGGTAGTGATGATAAATATCAATACAGGACTCTTAAGATGTCCTCTTATTGGAATGATTAATACAAAATTATAGGGAATGTCACTGGGGTATTTTTGATTCGTAAATGTTAGCAGGAGAGGCCCTGCTGCCGCTTTGTTGACTCTCTAACTTCTGCCTTATTGCACATCCCTGTGACATCCACCATTCATTTGGATATCTTCTCTATCGATTTTCGATGTTCTTTTCTGAGCCTAACATGTTGATCATGGTTATCGGCGAATCAGGATTCCACGCCGGAGAGGGAGCGTGAGAAAGGGAGACCTCATCCAAGGGAGGTTAATTGTTTCAAATTAAAAATGATAGAGTGGAAATATGGGACAAAAGTATTAAAGCATAAATGTGGGACAACTTCTTAAAGTTTAAGCATTGAATGAAAGGATGTGGCGCGCATCAATTAATAAATAATTTCTTACATTTTATTCCCTGTCAACTATGCAGAGCAGGGGTTTCTATCCGGCAAAATTTGAAAAATGTCACCTGACAATGTAACAGACGATTTTTTTAAATTTATGTTCCTGTCACCTATGCAGAGGTGCCCCAGTGACATCCACCATCCATTTGGATATCTTCTCTATCAACTTTCAATGTTCTTTTCTGAGCCTACCATGTTGATCACGGTTATCGGCGAATCAGGGTTCCACGCCGGTGAGGGAGCGTGAGAAAGAGAGACCACATCCAAGGGAGATAAGTTTAAGCATTACATGAAAGGTGGTGCATCAATTAAAAAAGAATTTCAGAAATTGTTCCCTGTCACCTATGCAGAGCAGGCGTTTATTCACGTCAAATTGTAAAATGTCAACCCAATAATGTAACTGAAAAATTGCAGAACTGTATTATTAACCTGTCTACTTGGTAGAGCAGGGGTCTATAACAGAAAAAAAAAGTTTATTGTCACCTGAAAATGTAAAAGAAAAATGATTGAAATTCATTAAGTTGTCAACTAGGTAGAGGAGGGTATATTACACCCCAAAATTGGTGAATTTCACTCGAAAATGTAACTGAAAGTAGTGAAATGACATAAAATAAACTTTGTACAAATAAAAAAAATTAAAAATCATTTATGAGGTGGAGTTCCATATGGAGTAGGAGTTTGAGGAGGCAACTCGGCGGTCGTTGCCGAGACACTGCAGCATGTAATCGCTCATGTGTGCCAGGCTGACCAGAGGCAACGAAAAGCTGTCCTCTGTGGGAGGTGAATCGTCTGTGTCCTCTGTATCCCCTCAGCCATGCACTAGTGATGGCCATGAGCTGGTCTGGGTGCCACCCTGCCGTGAACATGGTTCCTCCTCCTCGTCATCCGCCCAAACTATGCCCTGGCTGGACAATAGTGTACCTGGCGTTTGTGGGTGCAGGAACCCACCCTCGGAGCCACTTGTGAATGACTGGCCAGGAAATCCTACGAAAGGATCCCACTTCATCCTCCTCCTGTGCCACATCCTCTTCCATCATCGCCAGCAGCATTTTTTCAAGGAGGCATAGAAGTGGGATAGTAACGAGGTCATGTAGGTGGAGTATTCGAAACACAGGTGGAGTACTCAAAAATAACACAGCTCTCGCATGGAGGCCCAGTCATTGGTGGTGAAGTGGTGTTGTTCTGCCGAGCGAGTCACCCGTGCGTGCTGCAGCTGAAACTCCACTATCGCCTGCAGCTGCTCGCACAGTCTGGCCAGCATGTGCAAGGTGTGGGCACGTCGCATATAAGGCGGTAAGCGGGAAGGCCGAAGTTACGCTGCAGCACTGACAGGCGAGCAGCAGCAGGGTGAGGACGCCGAAAGTGTGCACAGATGGCCCGCACTTTATGCAGCAGCTCTGACATATCGGGGTAATTTTTAAGGAATCTCTGCACCACCAAATTTAGCACATGCGCCAGGAAAGTGATGTGCGTCAAACCGGCTGGTCCCAGAGCTGCTATGAGATTTCGCCCATTATCGCACACCACCAGGCCGGGCTTGAGGACCACTGGCACCAACTGGTCATTGGTCTGTTGTTCAAGGCCCGTCCACAGCTCCTGCGCAGTGTGGGGTTTGTCCCCCAAACAGATAAAGTTTTAAAACTGCCTGCTGTCGTTTACCCCTGGCTGTGCTGAAGGTGGTGAAGGTGTTACGCTGACCGGATGAGGAGCCGGTAGAGGATGAGGAAGCGGAGTAGGAGGAGGAAGCAACAGGAGGCAAACTGAAGCGCCCTGCAATCCTTGGTGGTGGAAGGACGCGCTATCCGCCTCAGGCCCAGCCACCACCGCATTTACCCAGTGTTATGGAGATATAACGTCCCTGACTGTGGTTACTGGTCCACGTATCCGTAGTGAGGTGCACCTTGCCACAGATGGCGTTGCGCAGTGCAAACCTGATTTTGTCCCCTACTTGGTTGTGCAGGGAAGGGATGGCTTGCCTGGAAGTGTGGCGGCTGGGCACGACGTACTGTGGGACAGCCACCGCCATAAGGCCTTTAAAACTATCTGTCTCCACCAGACAGAATGACAGCATTTTAAAGGCCAGTAATTTAGAAATGCTAGCATTCAGGGCTAGGGATCACGGATCGCCTGCATATTGAAGTCAATGGCGGTTCGCCCATTCGCGAACATTTGCAGAAATTCACATTTGCAGAAATTCGCCGTTCGCGAACGGAAAATTTAATGTTTGCGACATCTCTAGTCTTCACCCCTGCCCTCCTTGTCGGTCTACACACTTTCGAAAGCCCCAGCAGTTGGCACCTGTGTTTCGTCATCATCCGAGACATGCAGCGATGGTCCTCCCATGTACTCATCTTGAAAGATAAGTGGTTGGGCATTTTTTACTAACTGAATATTAAAACTGTATATAACCCTTGAATTTCACACATGCTGATGCTGCAAGGGCTGGAAAATAGTGGATTTTGCCAAAAAGGGTGTTTTTAAAATCCCCAAAAATGATGGCTGTATTTCTAGCTTAAATTGCACACTGACTAATCCAGATGTTGGATATTGCCCAAGAAATGTTTTTTTTTTTTTTTTAAACTAACTGAATATGAAAGCTGTATATAACACTTGAATTTCACACATGCTGATGCTGCCAGGGCTGTAAAATTGGGTATTTTGGCAAAAAAGTTTCTAAAATCCCAGAAAATTATGGCTGTATTTCTAGCTTAAGTTGCACACTGGCTAAGGCCCCATGAACACGGCCGTGTTTCACAGCCGTGTGCGGGCCGTGGAACCGCGGCCTGGATCCCTCCTGAGAGCAGGAGCGCACGGCGTCACTGGTTGCTATGACGCCGTGCGTTCCCTGCTGCCGGCATAGTACAGTAATACACTGGTATAGATCATACCAGTGTATTACTGTATTGCGGCGGCAGCAGGGAGCGCACGGCGTCATAGCAACCAGTGACGCCGTGCGCTCCTGCTCTCAGGAGGGATCCAGGCCGCGGTTCCACGGCCCGCACACGGCTGTGAAACACGGCCGTGTGCATGGGGCCTAATACTGCAAATGCAGCAGATGTCATAAATTGCCAAAAAAGGGTGATTAAAAAAAAAACCTGATTATTAGTGCAGTTTTTCAAGCTTGGATTTCAAAGTCACAAAAGCTCAGATGCAGTGCTGGTGCACTGAGCTTGCATAAAATGGCCGCCGCCCACCTAACTAACAGACGGATAAAAAGGTTTTTTTCTTGTTCACTGGACTTAGGGCAGGGTAAAAAGATTGTGCCCTGCACCCACACAACTAAATGTATGTAGATCGCTGAGTTAGATTCGTTCTGAACAAAGATTCTCTCCTATTCTCTCCCTGAAATCACCAGCAGCAGCATCCTCTCCCTACACTAGTAACAGCAGAGTGACGTGCAGCGCTACGTGACTCCAGCTTATATAGAGACTGGGTCATATGCTGCACTGGCCAATCACAGCCATGCCATTAGTAGGCATGGCTGCGATGGTTTCTAAGGTCAGACAGTTAAACGCTCCGAACAAAGCTCCGAACACCGAACCCGAACTTTTACTAAAATATTCGTGTTCGGGTCCGGGGTCCAAAAATCCTAAAGTTCGCTCAACCCTAGTCATCGGCTCTGATGGGCGGGCTTTAGCACTGACCTAGCTGTTTGTTTTAGCTGATTTAGCTCAGGTCTGATGCTCAAGTCAGGGGGGCTGCCTGGGTTAAAATTGGGATATGTCCAGGTTCAGCTTTGAATCCGGACAACCCCTTTAACTGTTTATAAGGTACAGTGGATATGTTATAAAGTCAGGTTTCTGTGATGTAAAAAAATTAGACAAAGATAAATAATTTCAGAACTTTTTCCACCTTTAATGTGACCTATAAACTGTACAACTCAATTAACAAAAAAATGAAATCTTTTAGGTAGAGGGAAGAAAAAATATAAAAATAAAATAATATAGTTGCATAAGTGTGCTCACCCTTAAACTAATACTTTGTTGAAGCACCTTTTGATTTTATAACAGAACTCAGTCTTTTTCGGTATGAGTCTATCAGCATGGCACACTTTGACTTGGCAAGATTTGCCCACTCTTCTTGGCAAAAAAACTCCAAATCTGTCAGATTGCGCTGGCATCCCCTGTGCACAGCCCTCTTCAGATCACCCCACAGATTTTCAATCGGATTCAGGTCTGGGCTCTAGCTGGGCCATTCCAAAACTTTTATCTTCTTCTGGTGAAGCCATTCCTTTGTTGATTTGGATGTAAGATTTGGGCCGTTGTCATTAGGGATGAGCGAACTCGAACTGTATAGTTCGGGTTCGTACCGAATTTTGGGGTGTCCGTGACACGGACCCGAACCCGGACATTTTCGTAAAAGTCCGGGTTCGGGTTCGGTGTTCGTCGCTTTCTTCGCGCTTTTGTGACGCTTTCTTGGCGCTTTTTGAAAGGCTGCAAAGCAGCCAATCAACAAGCGTCATACTACTTGCCCCAAGAGGCCATCACAGCCATGCCTACTATTGGCATGGCTGTGATTGGCCAGAGCACCATGTGACCCAGCCTCTATTTAAGCTGGAGTCACATAGCGCCGCCCGTCACTCTGCTCTGATTAGCGTAGGGAGAGGTTGCGGCTGCGACAGTAGGGCGAGATTAGGCAGATTAACTCCTCCAAAGGACTTGATTAACTGATCGATCTGCAGCTGTGGATCATTGAGCTGCTGATCCTCAATTGCTCACTGTTTTTAGGCTGCACAGACCGTTTGTCAGTCACATTTTTCTGGGGTGATCGGCGGCCATTTTGTGTCTTGTGGTGCGCCAGCACAAGCTGCGACCAAGTGCATTTAACCCTCAATGGTGTGGTTGTTTTTTGGCTAAAGCCTACATCAGGGTGAAGCTGTCACACCAAGTGCATTTAACCAGCAATAGTCTGTTCATTTTTTGGCCATATACAAAATCAGGGGCAAGCTGCGCCTGTCACCAAGTGCATTTAACCCTCAATGGTGTGGTTGTTTTTTGGCTAAAGCCTACATCAGGGTGAAGCTGTCACACCAAGTGCATTTAACCAGCAATAGTCTGTTCATTTTTTGGCCATATACAAAATCAGGGGCAAGCTGCGCCTGTCACCAAGTGCATTTAACCCTCAATGGTGTGGTTGTTTTTTGGCTAAAGCCTACATCAGGGTGAAGCTGTCACACCAAGTGCATTTAACCAGCAATAGTCTGTTCATTTTTTGGCCATATACAAAATCAGGGGCAAGCTGCGCCTGTCACCAAGTGCATTTAACCCTCAATGGTGTGGTTGTTTTTTGGCTAAAGCCTACATCAGGGTGAAGCTGTCACACCAAGTGCATTTAACCAGCAATAGTCTGTTAATTTTTTGGCCATATACAAAATCAGGGGCAAGCTGCGCCTGTCACCAAGTGCATTTAACCCTCAATGGTGTGGTTGTTTTCTGGCTAAAGCCTACATCAGGGTGAAGCTGTCACACCAAGTGCATTTAACCAGCAATAGTCTGTTTATTTTTTGGCCATATACTACATCAGGGGCAAGCTGCGCCCGTCACCAAGTGCATTTAACCCTCAGTAGTGTGGTTGGTCAAGCTGTGACACCAAGTGCATTTAACCAGCAATAGTCTGTTCATTTTTTGGCCATATACTACATCAGGGGCAAGCTGCGCCCGTCACCAAGTGCATTTAACCAGCAATAGTGTGGTTATTTTTTGGCCATATCCCAGTCTAATTCTGTCACTAAATCCATACCGGTCACCCAGCGCCTAAATACTAGGCCTCAAATTTATATCCCGCTAAATCTCTCGTTACCGCTGTCCTGTTGTAGCTGGGAAAGTTATTTAGTGTCCGTCAAAGCACATTTTTTGTTCTGGGTTGAAGTACAATTCCCAATTTAGCAATTTCATAATTTAGTGGTTTCTGCTATATCAGAGCTATTTGAAATCTATCCCTAAAAGGGTATATAATATTCAAGGTGCACATTGGGTCATTCAGAATAACTTCACACACACCCGCTACTGTGTATTTTCAAGTCTAATTCTGTCACTAAACCCATACCTGTCACCCAGCGCCTAAATACTAGGCCTCAAATTTATATCCTGCTAAATCTCTCGTTACCGCTGTCCTGTTGTAGCTGGGAAAGTTATTTAGTGTCCGTCAAAGCACATTTTTTGTTCTGGGTTGAAGTACAATTCCCAATTTAGCAATTTCATAATTTAGTGGTTTCTGCTATATCAGAGCTATTTGAAATCTATCCCTAAAAGGGTATATAATATTCAAGGTGCACATTGGGTCATTCAGAATAACTTCACACACACCCGCTACTGTGTATTTTCAAGTCTAATTCTGTCACTAAACCCATACCTGTCACCCAGCGCCTAAATACTAGGCCTCAAATTTATATCCTGCTAAATCTCTCGTTACCGCTGTCCTGTTGTAGCTGGGAAAGTTATTTAGTGTCCGTCAAAGCACATTTTTTGTTCTGGGTTGAAATACAATTCCCAATTTAGCAATTTCATAATTTAGTGGTTTCTGCTATATCAGAGCTATTTGAAATCTATCCCTAAAAGGGTAGATCATATTGAAGGTGCACATAGGGTCATTCAGAATAACTTCACACACACCCGCTACTGTGTATTTCCAAGTCTAATTCTGTCACTAAACCCATACCTGTCACCCAGCGCCTAAATACTAGGCCTCAAATTTATATCCCGCTAAATCTCTCGTTACCGCTGTCCTGTTGTAGCTGGGAAAGTTATTTAGTGTCCGTCAAAGCACATTTTTTGTTCTGGGTTGAAGTACAATTCCCAATTTAGCAATTTCATAATTTAGTGGTTTCTGCTATATCAGAGCTATTTGAAATCTATCCCTAAAAGGGTATATAATATTCAAGGTGCACATTGGGTCATTCAGAATAACTTCACACACACCCGCTACTGTGTATTTCCAAGTCTAATTCTGTCACTAAACCCATACCTGTCACCCAGCGCCTAAATACTAGGCCTCAAATTTATATCCTGCTAAATCTCTCGTTACCGCTGTACTGTTGTTGCTTGGAAAGATATTTAGTGTCCGTCAAAGCACATTTTTTGTTCTGGGTTGAAGTACAATTCCCAATTTAGCAATTTCATAATTTAGTGGTTTCTGCTATATCAGAGCTATTTGAAATCTATCCCTAAAAGGGTATATAATATTCAAGGTGCACATTGGGTCATTCAGAATAACTTCACACACACCCGCTACTGTGTATTTTCAAGTCTAATTCTGTCACTAAACCCATACCTGTCACCCAGCGCCTAAATACTAGGCCTCAAATTTATATCCTGCTAAATCTCTCGTTACCGCTGTACTGTTGTTGCTGGGCAACATATTTAGTGTCCGTCAAAGCACATTTTTTGTTCTGGGTTGAAATACAATTCCCAATTTAGCAATTTCATAATTTAGTGGTTTCTGCTATATCAGAGCTATTTGAAATCTATCCCTAAAAGGGTATATAATATTCAAGGTGCACATTGGGTCATTCAGAATAACTTCACACACACCCGCTACTGTGTATTTCCAAGTCTAATTCTGTCACTAAACCCATACCTGTCACCCAGCGCCTAAATACTAGGCCTCAAATTTATATCCTGCTAAATCTCTCGTTACCGCTGTACTGTTGTTGCTTGGAAAGATATTTAGTGTCCGTCAAAGCACATTTTTTGTTCTGGGTTGAAGTACAATTCCCAATTTAGCAATTTCATAATTTAGTGGTTTCTGCTATATCAGAGCTATTTGAAATCTATCCCTAAAAGGGTATATAATATTCAAGGTGCACATTGGGTCATTCAGAATAACTTCACACACACCCGCTACTGTGTATTTTCAAGTCTAATTCTGTCACTAAACCCATACCTGTCACCCAGCGCCTAAATACTAGGCCTCAAATTTATATCCTGCTAAATCTCTCGTTACCGCTGTACTGTTGTTGCTGGGCAACATATTTAGTGTCCGTCAAAGCACATTTTTTGTTCTGGGTTGAAGTACAATTCCCAATTTAGCAATTTCATAATTTAGTGGTTTCTGCTATATCAGAGCTATTTGAAATCTATCCCTAAAAGGGTATATAATATTCAAGGTGCACATTGGGTCATTCAGAATAACTTCACACACACCCGCTACTGTGTATTTCCAAGTCTAATTCTGTCACTAAACCCATACCTGTCACCCAGCGCCTAAATACTAGGCCTCAAATTTATATCCTGCTAAATCTCTCGTTACCGCTGTACTGTTGTTGCTTGGAAAGATATTTAGTGTCCGTCAAAGCACATTTTTTGTTCTGGGTTGAAGTACAATTCCCAATTTAGCAATTTCATAATTTAGTGGTTTCTGCTATATCAGAGCTATTTGAAATCTATCCCTAAAAGGGTATATAATATTCAAGGTGCACATTGGGTCATTCAGAATAACTTCACACACACCCGCTACTGTGTATTTTCAAGTCTAATTCTGTCACTAAACCCATACCTGTCACCCAGCGCCTAAATACTAGGCCTCAAATTTATATCCTGCTAAATCTCTCGTTACCGCTGTACTGTTGTTGCTGGGCAACATATTTAGTGTCCGTCAAAGCACATTTTTTGTTCTGGGTTGAAATACAATTCCCAATTTAGCAATTTCATAATTTAGTGGTTTCTGCTATATCAGAGCTATTTGAAATCTATCCCTAAAAGGGTATATAATATTCAAGGTGCACATTGGGTCATTCAGAATAACTTCACACACACCCGCTACTGTGTATTTCCAAGTCTAATTCTGTCACTAAACCCATACCTGTCACTCAGCGCCTAAATACTAGGCCTCAAATTTATATCCTGCTAAATCTCTCGTTACCGCTGTACTGTTGTTGCTTGGAAAGATATTTAGTGTCCGTCAAAGCACATTTTTTGTTCTGGGTTGAAGTACAATTCCCAATTTAGCAATTTCATAATTTAGTGGTTTCTGCTATATCAGAGCTATTTGAAATCAATCCCTAAAAGGGTATATAATATTCAAGGTGCACATTGGGTCATTCAGAATAACTTCACACACACCCGCTACTGTGTATTTTCAAGTCTAATTCTGTCACTAAACCCATACCTGTCACCCAGCGCCTAAATACTAGGCCTCAAATTTATATCCTGCTAAATCTCTCGTTACCGCTGTACTGTTGTTGCTGGGCAACATATTTAGTGTCCGTCAAAGCACATTTTTTGTTCTGGGTTGAAATACAATTCCCAATTTAGCAATTTCATAATTTAGTGGTTCCTGCTATATCAGAGCTATTTGAAATCTATCCCTAAAAGGGTATATAATATTGAAGGTGCACATAGGGTCATTCAGAATAACTTCACACACACGCTTCTGTGCATTTCCAAGTCTAATTCTGTCACTAAATCCATACCGGTCACCCAGCGCCTAAATACTAGGCCTCAAATTTATATCCCGCTGAATTTGAATACAATACATTGGGCCAAATAATATATTTGTTGTTGTGGTGAACCATAACAATGAGAAAAACATCTAGTAAGGGACGCGGACGTGGACATGGTCGTGGTGGTGTTAGTGGACCCTCTGGTGCTGGGAGAGGACGTGGCCGTTCTGCCACATCCACACGTCCTAGTGTACCAACTACCTCAGGTCCCAGTAGCCGCCAGAATTTACAGCGATATATGGTGGGGCCCAATGCCGTTCTAAGGATGGTAAGGCCTGAGCAGGTACAGGCATTAGTCAATTGGGTGGCCGACAGTGGATCCAGCACGTTCACATTATCTCCCACCCAGTCTTCTGCAGAAAGCGCACAGATGGCGCCTGAAAACCAACCCCATCAGTCTGTCACATCACCCCCATGCATACCAGGGAAACTGTCTCAGCCTCAAGTTATGCAGCAGTCTCTTATGCTGTTTGAAGACTCCGCTGGCAGGGTTTCCCAAGGGCATCCACCTAGCCCTTCCCCAGCGGTGAAAGACATAGAATGCACTGACGCACAACCACTTATGTTTCCTGATGATGAGGACATGGGAATACCACCTCAGCATGTCTCTGATGATGACGAAACACAGGTGCCAACTGCTGCGTCTTTCTGCAGTGTGCAGACTGAACAGGAGGTCAGGGATCAAGACTGGGTGGAAGACGATGCAGGGGACGATGAGGTCCTAGACCCCACATGGAATGAAGGTCGTGCCACTGACTTTCACAGTTCGGAGGAAGAGGCAGTGGTGAGACCGAGCCAACAGCGTAGCAAAAGAGGGAGCAGTGGGCAAAAGCAGAACACCCGCCGCCAAGAGACTCCGCCTGCTACTGACCGCCGCCATCTGGGACCGAGCACCCCAAAGGCAGCTTCAAGGAGTTCCCTGGCATGGCACTTCTTCAAACAATGTGCTGACGACAAGACCCGAGTGGTTTGCACGCTGTGCCATCAGAGCCTGAAGCGAGGCATTAACGTTCTGAACCTGAGCACAACCTGCATGACCAGGCACCTGCATGCAAAGCATGAACTGCAGTGGAGTAAACACCTTAAAACCAAGGAAGTCACTCAGGCTCCCCCTGCTACCTCTTCTGCTGCTGCCGCCTCGGCCTATTCTGCTGCTGCCGCCTCGGCCTCTTCCTCCGCCTCTGGAGGAACGTTGGCACCTGCCGCCCAGCAAACAGGGGATGTACCACCAACACCACCACCACCACCTCCGTCACCAAGCGTCTCAACCATGTCACACGCCAGCGTTCAGCTCTCCATCTCACAAACATTTGATAGAAAGCGTAAATTCCCACCTAGCCACCCTCGATCCCTGGCCCTGAATGCCAGCATTTCTAAACTACTGGCCTATGAAATGCTGTCATTTAGGCTGGTGGACACAGACAGCTTCAAACAGCTCATGTCGCTTGCTGTCCCACAGTATGTTGTTCCCAGCCGGCACTACTTCTCCAAGAGAGCCGTGCCTTCCCTGCACAACCAAGTATCCGATAAAATCAAGTGTGCACTGCGCAACGCCATCTGTAGCAAGGTCCACCTAACCACAGATACGTGGACCAGTAAGCACGGCCAGGGACGCTATATCTCCCTAACTGCACACTGGGTAAATGTAGTGGCAGCTGGGCCCCAGGCGGAGAGCTGTTTGGCGCACGTCCTTCCGCCGCCAAGGATCGCAGGGCAACATTCTTTGCCTCCTGTTGCCACCTCCTCCTTCTCGGCTTCCTCCTCCTCTTCTTCCACCTGCTCATCCAGTCAGCCACACACCTTCACCACCAACTTCAGCACAGCCCGGGGTAAACGTCAGCAGGCCATTCTGAAACTCATATGTTTGGGGGACAGGCCCCACACCGCACAGGAGTTGTGGCGGGGTATTGAACAACAGACCGACGAGTGGTTGCTGCCGGTGAGCCTCAAGCCCGGCCTGGTGGTGTGTGATAATGGGCGAAATCTCGTTGCAGCTCTGGGACTAGCCAATTTGACGCACATCCCTTGCTTGGCGCATGTGCTGAATTTGGTGGTGCAGAAGTTCATTCACAACTACCCCGACATGTCAGAGCTGCTGCATAAAATGCGGGCCGTCTGTTCGCGCTTCCGGCGTTCACATCCTGCCGCTGCTCGCCTGTCTGCGCTACAGCGTAACTTCGGCCTTCCCGCTCACCGCCTCATATGCGACGTGCCCACCAGGTGGAACTCCACCTTGCACATGCTGGACAGACTGTGCGAGCAGCAGCAGGCCATAGTGGAGTTTCAGCTGCAGCACGCACGGGTCAGTCGCACTACAGAACAGCACCACTTCACCACCAATGACTGGGCCTCCATGCGAGACCTGTGTGCCCTGTTGCGCTGTTTCGAGTACTCCACCAACATGGCCAGTGGCGATGACACCGTTATCAGCGTTACAATACCACTTCTATGTCTCCTTGAGAAAACACTTAGGGCGATGATGGAAGAGGAGGTGGCCCAGGAGGAGGAGGAGGAGGAGGAAGAGGGGTCATTTTTAGCACTTTCAGGCCAGTCTCTTCGAAGTGACTCAGAGGGAGGTTTTTGGCAACAGCAGAGGCCAGGTACAAATGTGGCCAGCCAGGGCCCACTACTGGAGGACGAGGAGGACGAGGATGAGGAGGAGGTGGAGGAGGATGAGGATGAAGCATGGTCACAGCGGGGTGGCACCCAACGCAGCTCGGGTCCATCACTGGTGCGTGGCTGGGGGGAAAGGCAGGACGATGACGATACGCCTCCCACAGAGGACAGCTTGTCCTTACCCCTGGGCAGCCTGGCACACATGAGCGACTACATGCTGCAGTGCCTGCGCAACGACAGCAGAGTTGCCCACATTTTAACCTGTGCGGACTACTGGGTTGCCACCCTGCTGGATCCACGCTACAAAGACAATGTGCCCACCTTACTTCCTGCACTGGAGCGTGATAGGAAGATGCGCGAGTACAAGCGCACGTTGGTAGACGCGCTACTGAGAGCATTCCCAAATGTCACAGGGGAACAAGTGGAAGCCCAAGGCCAAGGCAGAGGAGGAGCAAGAGGTCGCCAAGGCAGCTGTGTCACGGCCAGCTCCTCTGAGGGCAGGGTTAGCATGGCAGAGATGTGGAAAACTTTTGTCAACACGCCACAGCTAACTGCACCACCACCTGATACGCAACGTGTTAGCAGGAGGCAACATTTCACTAACATGGTGGAACAGTAC
The DNA here is from genome assembly GCF_014858855.1 of Bufo gargarizans. Lineage (NCBI taxonomy): Eukaryota > Metazoa > Chordata > Amphibia > Anura > Bufonidae > Bufo > Bufo gargarizans. The sequence goes on along the minus strand of NC_058086.1, from coordinate 101,119,154 downwards.
GTGTGCACACCCCTCCACGTACTGACTGATGGTTCGGCCCCATTCAACTTCTGGGTCTCTAAATTGTCCACGTGGCCAGAGCTAGCCTTTTATGCCTTGGAGGTGCTGGCCTGCCCGGCAGCCAGCGTTTTGTCTGAACGTGTATTCAGCACGGCAGGGGGCGTCATTACAGACAAACGCAGCCGCCTGTCTACAGCCAATGTGGACAAGCTGACGTTCATAAAAATGAACCAGGCATGGATCCCACAGGACCTGTCCGTCCCTTGTCCAGATTAGACATTAACTACCTCCCCATAACCATATATTATTGGACTCCAGGGCACTTCCTCATTCAATCCTATTTTTATTTTCATTTTACCATTATATTGCAAGGCTACCCAAAGTTGAATGAACCTCTCCTCTGCCTGTGTGCTAGGCCTAAATATATGCCAATGGATTGTTGCAGTGGTGGCTGACGTGAAGCCTCATTCTCTGCTATGACATGCAGACTGATTCTCTGGTGACATGAAGCCAGATTGTCTGTTACGGGACCTCTCTCCTCTGCCTGGGTGCTGGGCCTGAATTTATGACAATGGACTGTTGCAGTGGTGGCTGACGTGAAGCCTGATTCTCTGCTATGACATGCAGACTGATTCTCTGCTGACATGAAGCCAGATCCTCTGTTGCGGGACCTCTCTCCTCTGCCTGGGTGCTGGGCCTAAATTTATGAAAATGGACTGTTGCAGTGGTGGGTGACGTGAAGCCTCATTCTCTGCTATGACATGCAGACTGATTCTCTGCTGACATGAAGCCAGATTGTCTGTTACGGGACCTCTCTCCTCTGCCTGGGTGCTGGGCCTAAATATCTGACAATGGACTGTTGCATTGGTGGCTGACGTGAAGCCTGATTCTCTGCTATGATATGAAGACTGATTCTCTGCTGACATGAAGCCAGATTGTCTGTTACGGGACCTCTCTCCTCTGCCTGTGTGCTAGGCCTAAATATATGCCAATGGATTGTTGCAGTGGTGGCTGACGTGAAGCCTGATTCTCTGCTATGACATGCAGACTAATTCTCTGCTGACATGAAGCCAGATTGTCTGTTACGGGACCTCTCTCCTCTGCCTGGGTGCTGGGCCTAAATTTATGACAATGGACTGTTGCAGTGGTGGCTGACGTGAAGCCTGATTCTCTGCTATGACATGCAGACTGATTCTCTGCTGACATGAAGCCAGATCCTCTGTTACGGGACCTCTCTCCTCTGCCTGGGTGCTGGGCCTAAATTTATGAAAATGGACTGTTGCAGTGGTGGGTGACGTGAAGCCTCATTCTCTGCTATGACATGCAGACTGATTCTCTGCTGACATGAAGCCAGATTGTCTGTTACGGGACCTCTCTCCTCTGCCTGGGTGCTGGGCCTGAATTTATGACAATGGACTGTTGCAGTGGTGGCTGACGTGAAGCCTGATTCTCTGCTATGACATGCAGACTAATTCTCTGCTGACATGAAGCCAGATTGTCTGTTACGGGACCTCTCTCCTCTGCCTGGGTGCTGGGCCTAAATTTATGAAAATGGACTCTTACAGTGGTGGGTGACGTGAAGCCTGATTCTCTGCTATGACATGAAGACTGATTCTCTGCTGACATGAAGCCAGATCCTCTGTTACGGGACCTCTCTCCTCTGCCTGGGTGCTGGGCCTAAATATCTGACAATGGACTGTTGCATTGGTGGCTGACGTGAAGCCTGATTCTCTGCTATGATATGAAGACTGATTCTCTGCTGACATGAAGCCAGATTGTCTGTTACGGGACCTCTCTCCTCTGCCTGTGTGCTAGGCCTAAATATATGCCAATGGATTGTTGCAGTGGTGGCTGACGTGAAGCCTGATTCTCTGCTATGACATGCAGACTGATTCTCTGGTGACATGAAGCCAGATCCTCTGTTACGGGACCTCTCTCCTCTGCCTGGGTGCTGGGCCTAAATTTATGAAAATGGACTGTTGCAGTGGTGGGTGACGTGAAGCCTGATTCTCTGCTATGACATGCAGACTGATTCTCTGGTGACATGAAGCCAGATCCTCTGTTACGGGACCTCTCTCCTCTGCCTGGGTGCTGGGCCTAAATTTATGAAAATGGACTGTTGCAGTGGTGGGTGACGTGAAGCCTCATTCTCTGCTATGACATGCAGACTGATTCTCTGCTGACATGAAGCCAGATCGTCTGTTACGGGACCTCTCTCCTCTGCCTGGGTGCTGGGCCTAAATTTATGAAAATGGACTCTTACAGTGGTGGGTGACGTGAAGCCTGATTCTCTGCTATGACATGAAGACTGATTCTCTGCTGACATGAAGCCAGATCCTCTGTTACGGGACCTCTCTCCTCTGCCTGGGTGCTGGGCCTAAATATCTGACAATGGACTGTTGCATTGGTGGCTGACGTGAAGCCTGATTCTCTGCTATGATATGAAGACTGATTCTCTGCTGACATGAAGCCAGATTGTCTGTTACGGGACCTCTCTCCTCTGCCTGTGTGCTAGGCCTAAATATATGCCAATGGATTGTTGCAGTGGTGGCTGACGTGAAGCCTGATTCTCTGCTATGACATGCAGACTGATTCTCTGGTGACATGAAGCCAGATCCTCTGTTACGGGACCTCTCTCCTCTGCCTGGGTGCTGGGCCTAAATTTATGAAAATGGACTGTTGCAGTGGTGGGTGACGTGAAGCCTGATTCTCTGCTATGACATGCAGACTGATTCTCTGGTGACATGAAGCCAGATCCTCTGTTACGGGACCTCTCTCCTCTGCCTGGGTGCTGGGCCTAAATTTATGAAAATGGACTGTTGCAGTGGTGGGTGACGTGAAGCCTCATTCTCTGCTATGACATGCAGACTGATTCTCTGCTGACATGAAGCCAGATTGTCTGTTACGGGACCTCTCTCCTCTGCCTGGGTGCTGGGCCTGAATTTATGACAATGGACTGTTGCAGTGGTGGCTGACGTGAAGCCTGATTCTCTGCTATGATATGAAGACTGATTCTCTGCTGACATGAAGCCAGATTGTCTGTTACGGGACCTCTCTCCTCTGCCTGGGTGCCGGGGCCTAAATATCTGAGAATGGACTGTTCCAGTGGTGGGTAACGGGAAGCCAGATTCTCTGCTATGATATGAAGACTGATTCTCTGCTGACATGAAGCCAGATTGTCTGTTACGGGACCTCTCTCCTCTGCCTGGGTGCTGGGCCTAAATTTATGAAAATGGACTCTTACAGTGGTGGGTGACGTGAAGCCTGATTCTCTGCTATGACATGAAGACTGATTCTCTGCTGACATGAAGCCAGATTGTCTGTTACGGGACCTCTCTCCTCTGCCTGGGTGCCGGGGCCTAAATATCTGAGAATGGACTGTTCCAGTGGTGGGTGACGGGAAGCCAGATTCTCTGCTATGGAACCTCTCTCCAATTGATTTTGGTTAATTTTTATTTATTTAATTTTTATTTTAATTAATTTCCCTATCCACATTTGTTTGCAGGGGATTTACCTACATGTTGCTGCCTTTTGCAGCCCTCTAGCCCTTTCCTGGGCTGTTTTACAGCCGTTTTAGTGCCGAAAAGTTCGGGTCCCCATTGACTTCAATGGGGTTCGGGTTCGGGACGAAGTTCGGATCGGGTTCGGATCCCGAACCCGAACATTTCCGGGATGTTCGGCCGAACTTCTCGAACCCGAACATCCAGGTGTTCGCTCAACTCTAGTTGTCATGCCATTTAAAAAAATCTCATCATTATAGGTCACGGCGCACAGGATTTCAGACAAGAACTTCAAGCAAGATGGTGGCGGCCAGCCTGTTGCGACCAAATGGATAAGGTAAGTATTATCGTGTTTGTTCTTTACACCATTTCAGTTTATATCGAAGCATGAGGAAATTCGGCTTCGCTGCGAATCGGATTTATCCTAAATTTCGGATCAAAGTCCACTTTGTGGAATTCGATTTACTTTCGATTACTATCCATATACGTTGTAGTGCAAATTTATTAGTTGATGCAACCTATCTTGCTTGTTAAAGAGGCTTGGTCAGCATGATTGTTACGACCCACGGGTCAAACCAGTGAGCAAGGCCGCCTATAATATTGATTGGACCCTGGGCAAGAATTTACTTGGGCTCCCTGGATCCCGCCTTCCCACACCCTAGCATGCAATCGTGTCCTCCACCACATCATACACACAAAAAAAAATCCACACACCTCATAGAGTACCGTGAAGTACTGTAAATACTTACAGTTCTGAAGACTCCAGCGGCTCAGGATCAGTGCTCTTGGCAGCTGGGCTCAGGGCTGAAAGTGGGCACCGCTCTGCAGGAAGGAGACCAGGGCTCGGCTCACCCCAGCACCCCACAGTATGCAGTATAGCATTCTATAGTATACAGAACCCCACAGTATGCAGTATAGCACCCTATAGTATACAGCACCCCACAGTATGCAGTATAGCACCCTATAGTATACAGCACTCCACAGTATGCAGTAAAGAACACTAAGTATACAGCACGCCACAGTATGCAATTCCCCACAGTACAGTATGCAATACATAGTATGACACCCCACAGTATGTAGTATAGCATCTCACAGTATACAGCACCCCACACTATACAGTATTCAGCACCCCACAGTATACAACACCCCACACTATACAGTATACAGCACCCCACAGTATACAGTAGAGCAGTATAGCACACCACAATATACAGCACTCCATAGTATACAGTAGAGCAGTATAGCACCCCACTATACAGTAGCTTACAGTATATTAGCATAAGAGCCCCTGTCTCCTTTTCCTGATGTAATCTTCACAAAAAAAAAATTCCACAATTATAGTGGCAAACTTCTCCTGCAGGCGGCAGACTCCTGGTAGAAAAAAAGGACATTTGATTACCTCATAGCCATGTGACCAGTAATATCGCTATGTTACTGGTCACATGGTGATGATGTCATCTAAGGTCCTTTCTCCTAAGAAAATCACAGCTCTCACTCCCTCACAGTTCACTCTGCACACAAGCAGGCATGGCAGCACCCCCCTGTGACAGCCTGACACCCGGGGCGAACCGCTCACCCTAGGCACGCCACTAGATCACTGAATTTGTGAGCAATGGCCCGCGGGGCTCAAGTGGCAGTTGCCTTGGGCCCCCCAGGAGCAACTGGGCCCTGGGCAGCTGCCCCTTTTGCCCTGCATTAAAGACGGCCCTGCTAGCGAGTGTGTATTCTCTGTGTCAACCAAGGGATGGCAGCCATTAACCCCTATGGTGTTATTCAGCACTCTCACAGGAGACAGGACAGAAAGCCGCAAGAGAGAATCTGAACCACTACCTACAGGATTAACTAATATAGTTGACATATCAACAGGTCAGACAACAGGTAACACTCCAGTAGCTCAAGTTGCGGTAAGAACCGCAGTTAGTGTGAACTGAATCCAATACCAGGAAGTGGTATTGCAGAGAAGACTGAAGTAAAGGCAGCAGCTGATGATGATTGTCAGAGGCAGAAGCTGAAGCGTGGTCAGAGACAACCCAGAGGTCAGAAGCCAGTATGACATAGTAGTGTGGTACAGAGGATTAGACAGGCTCAGGGTCAGACAGGTCCAGTAGTCGATGCAGGGTGAAGGCAAACAGAATGGTCAAACACAGATCAGAAAGGAATACCTTTGCTATTACTGATAGTACCATAATGCTCAGGCAACTTCCTGGAAGAGGAAGCTGCTATTTAACCTTGTAACCCCGCCCAGGAGCTATGCTGCTGGGAGGCAGAAAGTATGCGCCCCTGGAAGCATAAAACACAGGAAGCGGTGGGTGTGCCCCTATGTGATGGAGCATGGAGGCAGCATGGCCGGAGGAAGCGTCTAGTATGTACGCACCTGCCAAATCTGGCGGAGACAGCAGCGGACAGCGAGGCAGTAGATGCTGGTGATATGACAGATGAGAAAGCGGAACATATGGCAGAATACCCAGGCCTAACAATGATCAACTAGATTAAACCAGGAATACTGCCTGGTAAGACTCATCATGCTGATTAAAACATTGCCTTTCTTTTGTGTGTATACTAAACATCTGCAGAGATATCTGTGTTTTTATTCATATGCAAATGAGCAAGTTGGAGCACCAGGAGCCTGCCTAAATCCTAAATCCTTTTGAGCATTGTTCTCCACACTCCTCCTAATGATTAAGAGGGCTAGAAGTCAGGATGCTGAGGGCAGAACTGTGTCCTAGCTTGTATATATCATATACTATATGCTTTACCACATTGAAATCTGCTCAGAAAGGTAATATGCTGCTTTTTTCACAGGCACAATATATGATTATAATGAAACCAGTAATATGTGTTAGCATCTAAACATAGAAAAAACTGAATATGCATATCAATTGTCTAATGTCTGTTTCCAACTTTTGAACAAGAAATGGTTTTAGCATTACAAAATCCAAAAGCAATAATTTTGAATTATGTTTTTCAGTTGATATAAGCTTTTTACAATACAATTAATAAAGGGGGACAGACTATGTGAACAGCCTCCCTTTACTCTTCTATGTACAGTATCTTACAAAAGTGAGTACACCCATCTAGGGATGAGCGAACCCGAACTGTATAGTTCGGGTTCGTACCGAATTTTGGGGTGTCCGTGACACGGACCCGAACCCGGACATTTTCGTAAAAGTCCGGGTTCGGTGTTTGTCGCTTTCTTGGCGCTTTTTGAAAGGCTGCAAAGCAGCCAATCAACAAGTGTCATACTACTTGCCCCAAGAGGCCATCACAGCCATGCCTACTATTGGCATGGCTGTGATTGGCCAGAGCACCATGTGACCCAGCCTCTATTTAAGCTGGAGTCACATAGCGCCGCCCGTCACTCTGCTCTGATCAGCATAGGGAGAGGTTGCGGCTGCGACAGTAGGGCGAGATTAGGCAGATTAACTCCTCCAAAAGACTCCATCCAGTGATCGATCTGCAGCTGTGGATCATTGAGCTGCTGATACTCAATTGCTCACTGTTTTTAGGCTGCCCAGACCGTTTGTCAGTCACATTTTTCTGTGGTGATCGGCGGCCATTTTGTGTCTTGTGGTGTGCCAGCACAAGCTGCGACCAAGTGCATTTAACCCTCAATGGTGTGGTTGTTTTTTTGGCTAAAGCCTACATCAGGGTGAAGCTGTCACACCAAGTGCATTTAACCAGCAATAGTCTGTTTATTTTTTGGCCATATACTACATCAGGGGCAAGCTGCGCCTGTCACCAAGTGCATTTAACCCTCAATGGTGTGGTTGTTTTTTGGCTAAAGCCTACATCAGGGTGAAGCTGTCACACCAAGTGCATTTAACCCTCAATGGTGTGGTTGTTTTTTGGCTAAAGCCTACATCAGGGGCAAGCTGCGCCTGTCACCAAGTGCATTTAACCCTCAATGGTGTGGTTGTTTTTTGGCTAAAGCCTACATCAGGGTGAAGCTGTCACACCAAGTGCATTTAACCAGCAATAGTCTGTTTATTTTTTGGCCATATACTATATCAGGGGCAAGCTGCGCCTGTCACCAAGTGCATTTAACCCTCAGTAGTGTGGTTGGTCAAGCTGTCACACCAAGTGCATTTAACCATCAATAGTCTGTTTATTTTTTGGCCATATCCTAGTCTAATTCTGTCAGTAAACGTATACCTGTCACCCAGCGCCTAAATACTAGGCCTCAAGTTTATATCCAGCTAAATCTGTCGTTACTGGTGTGGCTGGTCAAGTTATTTAGTGTCCGTCAAAGCACATTTTTTGTTCTGGGTTGATATACAATTCCCAATTTAGCAATTTCATAATTTAGTGGTTTCTGCTGTATCAGAGCTATTTAAAATCTATCTCTAAAAGGGTATATCATATTCAAGGTGCACATAGGGTCATTCAGAATAACTTCACACACCCGCTACTGTGCATTTCCAAGTCTAATTCTGTCAGTAAACCTATACCTGTCACCCAGCGCCTAAATACCAGGCCTCAAATTTATATCCTGCTAAATTGCTGTGGTTGGGCAAGTTATTTAGTGTCCGTCCAAGCACATTTTTTGTTCTGGGTTGAAATACAATTCCCAATTTAGCAATTTCATAATTTAGTGGTTTCTGCTGTATCAGAGCTATTTGAAATCTATCCCTAAAAGGGTATATCAGATTCAAGGTGCACATAGGGTCATTCTGAATAACTTCACACACCCGCTACTGTGCATTTTCAAGTCTAATTCTGTCAGTAAACCTATACCTGTCACCCAGCGCCTAAATACTAGGCCTCAAATTTATATTCAGCTGAATTTGAATACAATACATTGGGCCAAATAATATTTTTGTTGTTGTGGTAAACGATAACAATGAGGAAAACATCTAGTAAGGGACGCGGACGTGGACATGGTTGTGGTGGTGTTAGTGGACCCTCTGGTGCTGGGAGAGGACGTGGCCGTTCTGCCACATCCACACGTCCTAGTGTACCAACTACCTCAGGTCCCAGTAGCCGCCAGAATTTACAGCGATATATGGTGGGGCCCAATGCCGTTCTAAGGATGGTAAGGCCTGAGCAGGTACAGGCATTAGTCAATTGGGTGGCCGACAGTGGATCCAGCACGTTCACATTATCTTCCACCCAGTCTTCTGCAGAAAGCGCACAGATGGCGCCTGAAAACCAACCCCATCAGTCTGTCACATCACCCCCATGCATATCAGGGAAACTGTCTGAGCCTCAAGTTATGCAGCAGTCTCTTATGCTGCTTGAAGACTCTGCTGGCAGGGTTTCCCAAGGGCATCCACCTAGCCCTTCCCCAGCGGTGGAAGACATAGAATGCACTGACGCACAACCACTTATGTTTCCTGATGATGAGGACATGGGAATACCACCTCAGCAAGTCTCTGATGATGACGAAACACAGGTGCCAACTGCTGCATCTTTCTGCAGTGTGCAGACTGAACAGGAGGTCAGGGATCAAGACTGGGTGGAAGACGATGCAGGGGACGATGAGTTCCTAGACCCCACATGGAATGAAGGTCGTGCCACTGACTTTCACAGTTCGGAGGAAGAGGCAGTGGTGAGACCGAGCCAACAGCGTAGCAGAAGAGGAAGCAGTGGGCAAAAGCAGAACACCCGCCGCCAAGAGACTCCGTCTGCTACTGACCACCGCCATCTGGGACCGAGCACCCCAAAGGCAGCTTCAAGGAGTTCCCTGGCATGGCACTTCTTCAAACAATGTGCTGACGACAAGACCCGAGTGGTTTGCACGCTGTGCCATCAGAGCCTGAAGCGAGGCATTAACGTTCTGAACCTTAGCACAACCTGCATGACCGGGCACCTGCATGCAAAGCATGAACTGCAGTGGAGTAAACACCTTAAAAACAAGGAAGTCACTCAGGCTCCCCCTGCTACCTCTTCTGCTGCTGCCACCTCGGCCTCTTCTGCTGCTGCCGCCTCGGCCTCTTCTGCTGCTGCCTCGGCCTCTTCCTCCGCCTCTGGAGGAACGTTGGCACCTGCCGCCCAGCAAACAGGGGATGTACCACCAACACCACCACAACCTCCGTCACCAAGCATCTCAACCATGTCACACGGCAGCGTTCAGCTCTCCATCTCACAAACATTTGAGAGAAAGCGTAAATTCCCACATAGCCACCCTCGATCCCTGGCCCTGAATGCCAGCATTTCTAAACTACTGGCCTATGAAATGCTGTCATTTAGGCTGGTGGACACAGACAGCTTCAAACAGCTCATGTCGCTTGCTGTCCCACAGTATGTTGTTCCCAGCCGCCACTACTTCTCCAAGAGAGCCGTGCCTTCCCTGCACAACCAAGTATCCAATAAAATCAAGTGTGCACTGCGCAACGCCATCTGTAGCAAGGTCCACCTAACCACAGATACGTGGACCAGTAAGCACGGCCAGGGACGCTATATCTCCCTAACTGCACACTGGGTAAATGTAGTGGCAGCTGGGCCCCAGGCGGAGAGCTGTTTGGCACACGTCCTTCCGCCGCCAAGGATCGCAGGGCAACATTATTTGCCTCCTGTTGCCACCTCCTCCTTCTCGGCTTCCTCCTCCTCTTCTTCCACCTGCTCATCCAGTCAGCCACACACCTTCACCACCAACTTCAGCACAGCCCGGGGTAAACGTCAGCAGGCCATTCTGAAACTCATATGTTTGGGGGACAGGCCCCACACCGCACAGGAGTTGTGGCGTGGTATAGAACAACAGACCGACGAGTGGTTGCTGCCGGTGAGCCTCAAGCCCGGCCTGGTGGTGTGCGATAATGGGCGAAATCTCGTTGCAGCTCTGGGACTAGCCGGTTTGATGCACATCCCTTGCCTGGCGCATGTGCTGAATTTGGTGGTGCAGAAGTTCATTCACAACTACCCCGACATGTCAGAGCTACTGCATAAAGTGCGGGCCGTCTGTTCGCGCTTCCGGCGTTCACATCCTGTCGCTGTTCGCCTGTCTGCACTACAGCGTAACTTCGGCCTTCCCGCTCACTGCCTCATATGCGACGTGCCCACCAGGTGGAACTCCACCTTGCACATGCTGGACAGACTGTGCGAGCAGCAGCAGGCCATAGTGGAGTTTTAGCTGCAGCACGCACGGGTCAGTCGCACTGCGGAACAGCACCACTTCACCACCAATGACTGGGCCTCCATGCGAGACCTGTGTGCCCTGTTGCGCTGTTTCGATTACTCCACCAACATGGCCAGTGGCGATGACGCCGTTATCAGCGTTACAATACCACTTCTATGTCTCCTTGAGAAAACACTTAGGGCGATCATGGAAGAGGAGGTGGCCCAGGAGGAGGAGGAGGAGGAGGAAGAGGGGTCATTTTTAGCACTTTCAGGCCAGTCTCTTCGAAGTGACTCAGAGGGAGGTTTTTTGCAACAGCAGAGGCCAGGTACAAATGTGGCCAGCCAGGGCCCACTACTGGAGGACGAGGATGAGGAGGAGGTGGAGGAGGATGAGGATGAAGCATGGTCACAGCGGGGTGGCACCCAACGCAGCTCGGGCCCATCACTGGTGCGTGGCTGGGGGGAAAGGCAGGACGATGACGATACGCCTCCCACAGAGGACAGCTTGTCCTTACCCCTGGGCAGCCTGGCACACATGAGCGACTACATGCTGCAGTGCCTGCGCAACGACAGCAGAGTTGCCCACATTTTAATGTGTGCGGACTACTGGGTTGCCACCCTGCTGGATCCACGGTACAAAGACAATGTGCCCACCTTACTTCCTGCACTGGAGCGTGATAGGAAGATGCGCGAGTACAAGCGCACGTTGGTAGACGCGCTACTGAGAGCATTCCCAAATGTCACAGGGGAACAAGTGGAAGCCCAAGGCCAAGGCAGAGGAGGAGCAAGAGGTCGCCAAGGCAGCTGTGTCACGGCCAGCTCCTCTGAGGGCAGGGTTAGCATGGCAGAGATGTGGAAAAGTTTTGTCAACACGCCACAGCTAACTGCACCACCACCTGATACGCAACGTGTTTGCAGGAGGCAACATTTCACTAACATGGTGGAACAGTACGTGTGCACACCCCTCCACGTACTGACTTATGGTTCGGCCCCATTCAACTTCTGGGTCTCTAAATTGTCCACGTGGCCAGAGCTAGCCTTTTATGCCTTGGAGGTGCTGGCCTGCCCGGCGGCCAGCGTTTTGTCTGAACGTGTATTCAGCACGGCAGGGGGCGTCATTACAGACAAACGCAGCCGCCTGTCTACAGCCAATGTGGACAAGCTGACGTTCATAAAAATGAACCAGGCATGGATCCCACAGGACCTGTCCGTCCCTTGTCCAGATTAGACATTAACTACCTCCCCTTAACCATATATTATTGTACTCCAGGGCACTTCCTCATTCAATCCTATTTTTATTTTCATTTTACCATTATATTGCGAGGCTACCCAAAGTTGAATGAACCTCTCCTCTGTCTGGGTGCCGAGGCCTAAATATATGCCAATGGACTGTTCCAATGTTGGGTGACAAGAAGCCTGATTCTCTGTTATGACATGCAGACTGATTCTCTGCTGACATGAAGCCAGATTCTCTGTTACGGGACCTCTCTCCTCTGCCTGGGTGCTGGGCCTAAATATCTGACAATGGACTGTTGCAGTGGTGGCTGACGTGAAGCCTGATTCTCTGCTATGACATGCAGACTAATTCTCTGCTGACATGAAGAAAGATTCTCTAATACGGGACCTCTCTCCTCTGCCTGTGTGCTGGGCCTAAATATATGCCAATGGACTGTTGCAGTGGTGGCTGACGTGAAGCCTGATTCTCTGCTATGACATGCAGACTAATTATCTGCTTAAATGTAGACAGATTCTCTGTTACGGGACCTCTCTCCTCTGCCTGGGTGCTGGGCCTAAATATATGACAATGGACTGTTGCACTGGTGGCTGACGTGAAGCCTGATTCTCTGCTATGACATGCAGACTGATTCTCTGCTGACATGAAGCAAGATCCTCTGTTACGGGACCTCTCTCCTCTGCCTGGGTGCTGGGCCTAAATATCTGACAATGGACTGTTGCAGTGGTGGCTGATGTGAAGCCTGATTCTCTGCTATGACATGCAGACTAATTCTCTGCTGACATGAAGACAGATCCTCTGTTACGGGACCTCTCTCCTCTGCCTGGGTGCTGGGCCTAAATATATGACAATGGACTGTTCCAGTGTTGGGTGACGTGAAGCCTGATTCTCTGCTATAACATGCAGACTGATTCTCTGCTGACATGAAGCCAGATCCTCTGTTACGGGACCTCTCTCCTCTGCCTGGGTGCTGGGCCTAAATATATGACAATGGACCGTTGCACTGGTGGCTGACGTGAAGCCTGATTCTCTGCTATGACATGCAGACTGATTCTCTGCTGACATGAAGACAGATTCTCTGTTACGGGACCTCTCTCCTCTGCCTGGGTGCTGGGCCTAAACATCTGACAATGGACTGTTGCAGTGGTGGCTGACGTGAAGCCTGATTCTCTTCTATGGGACCTCTCTCCAATTGATATTGGTTAATTTTTATTTATTTTATTTTTATTTTAATTAATTTCCCTATCCACATTTGTTTGCAGGGGATTTACCTACATGTTGCTGCCTTTTGCAGCCCTCTAGCCCTTTCCTGGGCTGTTTTACAGCCTTTTTAGTGCCAAAAAGTTTGGGTCCCCATTGACTTCAATGGGGTTCGGGTTCGGGACGAAGTTCGGATCAGGTTCGGATCCCGAACCCGAACATTTCCGGAAGTTCGGCCGAACTTCTCGAACCCGAACATCCAGGTGTCCGCTCAACTCTACACCCGTCACATATTTGTAAGTATTTTATTATATCTTTTCATGTGACAACACTAAAGATATGACACTTTGATACAATGTAATTTTAAAGTTGTGGTGTTTCACCATCGGTGGTCTTTCCTGGTGTCAAACATCATATTGCACACCAGGAAAATTGTGTCTCAAAAAAAGAAATTTGAAGTAGGGAGGAGTAGGATCCCAAGATCAGCATGAAGGCAAGAGTTGCTGGGATTACAGAGTGGAGTTTAGTCATGTGTGAAAGTCTGATTGTGGATTTTGTAAGTAAAATACTGCATGTGTACCCATTATTCCTAAGACAATATTATACTATTGGAGATGTTGAATGTAATCCAATGAAGGAGGATTGTCGGAAGAAACCTCTATCAATGACAGATTAAATAGGAGCGTAAAGAGAGGGTGTTGATGGAATCAAAGATGTAACAAATTTATTAAGAGTGTTGCAAATTTTATGCATCTTTTTTCACCACACTTTTTACTTAGACTGGCACATCAAACTGAAAAAAAAAAAAAAAAGATTGTCCCTAAAACATTACTTTTTACTTAAAGGGAACCTGTCACCGGGATTTGATGTATAGAACTGAGGACATGGATTGCTAGATGGGCGCTGGCACATCTGCAATATCCAGTCCCCATAGCTCTGTGTGCTTTTATTGTGTAAAAAAAACTATTTGATCCATATGCAAATTAACCTGAGATGAGTCCAGCGTGAAGGAGCCCAGCACCGCCCCGCATACTCAGAATCTCCTCCTTGCTCCCCAACGTCAGAAAGCCAGAGCGCCGTAATTTCGCGATGCGCGAGCTAGCGCATGCACAATGTTGTCATGGTGTTCCTTCCCTGTGCTGGCATCAGCCTCAGGGAAGGAACTGTTTTGAAATCCGACAGAGGATCTCAAAACTAGACCAAAAAGCTTGCATTTTGTCCCCATGAATTCTGAATGGAAAAAGATCCATTCTGCATGCATCTGTTCTGGCAGCAATCTAGTTTTTGGCTGGACACAAAAGCGGCTTAAAACAGATCCGGCACTGAAGTGGAGTGGACACACTGCTGTGGGTGGCTGTGAGCAGAGCTGGAATCTGAAGACACGTGGAAAGCTTTGCAGGAAAGCTGACTGAAAACTACCACGGACTAAAAGAACCCAGGGTAAAAATACCTTTATTTTGAACGGACTGTTCTACTGTTTATGTTATGCTGAACTAAGCGGACTTTAAGTTGGGCTTCAGTAAATGATACTGTAATTAAACAGATGGGCGCACCATAGGGTAATTCTGCGTATGCAGGAAAAATAAATTGCAAGGCTCACCTTGTAAGGTTGTGCTAATGTTAGGCACAACTCTAATGAATGCTCATCAGAAAGATCCTGAAAAACCTGGAAAGTGGTGGTCTGAAGCCACAGGAAGAGAAGGGATCTTCTTATAGGAGATGCCTGGAATCCCCAAGAAGGTATCTAGTTGCAGAGGTATAAAGTCCCACGGCGCAAAGAACCATCCACAGGTCACCAGGATCAGGAATAAACTGTTTTTATTGCAGCAATACAATGCGTTTCGGGGAATCACTCCCCTTCATCAGGTACAAAAGGCTGCACATATACAAAAGAAAATGGCTTCAAACATTTATACATGTGAGAACCACCTATTTAGGGGGTCAGGAGGTCAATGGGAGTGGTCCTTAGAGCCCCTTGTGTCACCTTAATGCTCATTTCTGAACTTTCTGTATATAGGGACATTTCTTTATAGGGGCTGATCACCAATGAGTCAAGCTTGGTGGCTAAATGAACTATTGAGCACTGTTAAACAATTAGACTGTATCAATCATGTGATCAGAGCGTCACTTGAGCGATGCCGGCAGCTGAAGTTTTCTAAAGCGAAGAGATCGGGAGCACATACTAACGTCATGGTGGCACGTGATCTGGGTTCCAGTCATGTGGGGGGAAGCCAGATCACGTGACGGCCGTCACTAAGCGACAGATACTCTCCAATAGTGTAGGAGAGGTTGGGCGCATGTGACGGCTGTTGCTAGGAGGGCAGGACACTTCTGGATATAAATAATATCGGAAGCCAGTGTATGCCGGGCCGCGATACTACACAATTGCTCACACAGTATATAGGGATGCATGGGCCTTAACTCACAGTATATAAGGATACATATAGGTGGACATATGTTACAAAAGGTAGGGATCATAGACAAAAGAATAACTCCTTTGGGAGCTAATGAAGAATATAAAATACATAATATAAATGATATGATAAAAGAAATGTGGATATATAAAAAAATTATATATTTTTTCATATATATATATAGAAATATCTAAAAAACATATATAAATATATAGGGATAAAATCATGGCATAAGAATGGATATATAAATAAATGAATAGATATATAGATATATATATATACACACACACATATATGATGATTATATACACACACACACACAAATATATACACACATATATACACACACACACACACATAGATATACACACACACACACAATACAGACCAAAAGTTTGGACACACCTTCTCATTCAAAGAGTTTTCTTTATTTTCATGACTATGAAAATTGTAGATTCACACTGAAGGCATCAAAACTATGAATTAACACATGTGGAATTATATACATAACAAACAAGTGTGAAACAACTGAAAATATGTCATATTCTAGGTTCTTCAAAGTAGCCACATTTTGCTTTGATTACTGCTTTGCACACTCTTGGCATTCTCTTGATGAGCTTCACGAGGTAGTCACCTGAAATGGTTTTCACTTCACAGGTGTGCCCTGTCAGGTTTAATAAGTGGGATTTCTTGCCTTATAAATAGGGTTGGGACCATCAGTTGCGTTGTGGAGTAGTCAGGTGGATACACAGCCGATAGTCCTACTGAATAGACTGTTAGAATTTGTATTATGGCAAGAAAAAAGCAACTAAGTAAAGAAAAACGAGTGGTCATCATTACTTTAAGAAATTAAGGTCAGTCAGTCCGAACAATTGGGAAAACTTTGAAAGTGCCCCCAAGTGCAGTCACAAAAACCATCAAGCACTTCAAAGAAACTGGCTTACACGCGGACAGCGCCAGGAAAGGAAGACCAAGAGTCACCTCTGCTGCGGAGGATAAGTTCATCCGAGTCACCAGCCTCAGAAATCGCAGGTTAACAGCAGCTCAGATTAGAGACCAGGTCAATGCCACACAGAGTTCTATCAGCAGACACATCTCTAGAACAACTATTAAGGGGAGACTGTGTGAATCAGGCCTTCATGGTAGAATATCTGCTAGGAAACCACTGCTAAGGACAGGCAACAAGCAGAAGAGACTTGTTTGGGCTAAAGAACACAAGGAATGGACATTAGACAAGTGGAAATCTGTGCTTTAGTCTAATGAGTCCCAATTTGAGATCTTTGGTTCCAACCACAGTGTCTTTGTGCGACGCAGAAAAGGTGAACGGATAGACTCTACATGCCTGGTTCCCACCGTGAAGCATGGAGGAGGAGGTGTGATGGTGTGGGGGTGCTTTGCTGGTGACACTGTTGGGGATTTATTCAAAATTGAAGGCATACTGAACCAGCATGGCTACCACAACATCTTGCAGCAGCATTTTTTGCGTTTAGTTGGACCATCATTTATTTTTCAACAGGACAATGACCCCAAACACACCTCCAGGCTGTGTAAGGGCTATTTGACCATGAAGTAGAGTGATGGGGTGCTGCGCCAGATGACCTGGCCTCCACAGTCACCGGACCTGAACCCAATCAAGATGGTTTGGGGTGAGCTGGATCGCAGAGTGAAGGCAAAAGGGCCAAAAAGTGCTAAGCATCTCTGGGAACTCCTTCAAGACTGTTGGAAGACCATTTCAGGTGACTACCTCTTGGAGCTCATCAAGAGAATGCCAAGAGTGTGCAAAGCAGTAATCAAAGCAAAAGATGGCTACTTTGAAGAACCTAGAATATGACATATTTTCAGTTGTTTCACTTTTTTTGTTATGTATATAATTCCACAAGTGTTAATTCACAGTTTTGATGCCTTCAGTGTGAATCTACAATTTTCATAGTCATGAAAATAAAGAAAACTCTTTGAATGAGAAGGTGTGTCCAAACTTTTGGTCTGTACTGTATGTACCGCGATCAATTGGAGGAGATATACAGTTGTGGCCAAAAGTTTTGAGAATGACACAAATATTCATTTTCACAAAGTTTGCTGCTAAACTGCTTTTAGATCTTTGTTTCAGTTGTTTCTGTGATGTAGTGAAATATAATTACACGCACTTCATACGTTTCAAAGGCTTTTATCGACAATTATATGACATTTATGCAAAGAGTCAGTATTTGCAGTGTTGGCCCTTCTTTTTCAGGACCTCTGCAATTCGACTGGGCATGCTCTCAATAAACTTCTGGGCCAATTCCTGACTGATAGCAACCCATTCTTTCATAATCACTTCTTGGAGTTTGTCAGAATTAGTGGGTTTTTGTTTGTCCACCCGCCTCTAGAGGATTGACCACAAGTTCTCAATGGGATTAAAATCTGGGGAGTTTCCAGGCCATGGACCCAAAATGTCAACGTTTTGGTCCCCGAGCC
Source organism: Bufo gargarizans (assembly GCF_014858855.1). Classification (NCBI taxonomy): domain Eukaryota; kingdom Metazoa; phylum Chordata; class Amphibia; order Anura; family Bufonidae; genus Bufo; species Bufo gargarizans. Next base: position 101,101,296 of record NC_058086.1, on the reverse strand, counting down.
ACTTAGTTATCACTTTTGCCTTATGGCACGGTGCTCCATCGTGCTGAAAAATGCATTGTTCTTCAACCAAACTGTTGTTGGATTGTTGGAAGAATTTGCTGTTGGAGGGTGTTTTAGTACCATTCTTTATTCATGGCTGTGTTTTGGGGCAAAATTGTGAGCCCACTCCCTTGGATGAGAAGCAACCCCACACATGAATGGTCTCAGGATGCTTTACTGTTGGCATGACACAGGACTGATGGTAGCGCTCACCTTTTCTTCTCCGGACAAGCCTTTTTCCTCATGCCCCAAACAATCGGAAAGAGTCTTCATCGGAGAATATGACTTTGCCCCAGTCCCCAGCAGTCCATTCACCATATTTTCTGCAGAATATCAATCTGTCCCTGATGGGTTTTTTTTTTTTTAGAGAAGTGGCTTCTTTGCTGCCCTTCTTGACACCAGGCCATCTTCCAAAAGTCTTCGCCTCACTGTGCGTGCAGATGCGCTCACACCTGCCTGCTGCTATTCCTGAGCAAGCTCTGCACTGGTGGCATTCCGATCCCGCAGCTGAAGTTCTTAATGATTCTATAAATTGTTGATTGAGGTGCAATCTTAGTAGCCACAATATCCTTGCCTGTAAAGCCATTTTTATGCAATGCAATGATGGCTGCACGCGTTTCTTTGCAGGTCACCATGGTTAACAATGGAAGATCAATGATTTCAAGCATCACCCTCATTTTATCAGGTCAAGTCTGCCATTTTAACCCAATCAGCCTGACATAATGAGCTCCAGTCTTGGGCTTGTCAACATTCTCACCTGAGTTAACAAGACGATTACTGAAATGATATCAGCAGGTCCTTTAATGACAGCAATGAAATGCAGTGGAAAGTTTGTTTTGGGATTAAGTTAATTTTCATGGCAAAGAAGGACTATGCAATTCATCTGATCACTCATCATAACATTCTGGAGTATATGCAAATTGCTATTATAAAAACTTAAAAACTTAAGCAGCAACTTTTCCAATTTCTAATATTTATGTAATTCTCAACTTTTGGCCATGACTATACACAGTTTTTTTTTAAATATAAATTAAGTTCAAATAAATTAATAATAAATCTATATTAAATTAATTTTATCAAATTAATTTTATAAGCAGACCCATTGTTTATAATAGAGAGGATTTTAAATAAATGAGTTTTAAATTAAAAATTATTTGAAATGGTTTTAAATATAATAATGAAAAAGGTTTAAAATGGTATTTTCAAATAAAAAAAATACTACATGATGTAAGATATATATATTTGAAAAAAAAAAAAAAAAAAAAAAGGGGTAGAGGGGCATCAGTAGTTCGTATATTCTAGTGATTCATTTAAACCAAACGGGAAAAGAGAGTTTAATTTAAAAATCCAGAACATTTCCTTCCTACATAATTTCTGGAAAGAATAGGGGACCCATTCTAAGGGTTTGACTGACAAAGAGGAAGGGTCACCGTCGTGACGAAGGGCATAATGGCGGGAAACGCTATGTGTATTCATTTTCCGTCGTATATTCGAGCGATGCTCGTTCATGCGTTCCCTTAGTGACTGAGTAGTACGACCTACATATACAAATTTTGAGGGACATTGTAATAAATAAACAATATTAGTGGTGCTGCAAGACATATTATGTTTTAGAATAACACGTTCTCTAGGGTGGGTAGGGTTAATTGTTTGCCGCAAGCATTAATCATGTCACAGCACATGCACCTTTTTCCACCACACTTGTGGGAACCAAACCTTTTTGGACTGAGCTTTTCCGAGCCAATCCTGGAAGGATTAAAGCTTAATTGTGTTGTCGCCGCCTTTATCGGCGCTTTAAATAACAATGTATTTTCTCTGTGTAAGAGACCTAAGAGCTTTTGAAAGTTCAGGATTTAAGTTACTATTAGTGGTGGGGTTGGTGGGCGTGGATGAAAACCTCTCTCTGAAGTCTGACATCACCATATTGAAAAAACTTTCAATATGGGCTCCTCTACTTTCGAGAGGGAAAAAAGAAGATTTAATCTTAACATTTGAAATTATAGGGGTCTGTTGAGAATCACAGACCATATTAATAGATGGTAAGACCACCACTCCACTACTCAATACAGAACTAGCATGATCTATGGATTGTGTGCCAAGAAAGTAATTACTATTGAAATCTGATGATGGTGTCGTAACAGTCGATAGCTTGTGCATGTAAAGCGGTAATAGCATTAGAACTGGAAGAAATTGTGGTGGCAGTTGTGATACCCAAATCTTGTATGGAGTTTTTGGTGGTAAAATGTCGATGTAAAGTTAGTTTACGTATAAATTGATACAAGTCGACAAACAATTAAAATAGATTGGGTTGATTAGTTGGAAAGAAAGAGAGTGCATTGCCCAGTAATTCAATTTCCTTCTATGTTAAATTATGTTTCGATAGATTAAAGATTCCTAGTTTTCTTTCAAAATCTATAGGGTTATAAGCAACACTATTTACTTTCTTATGTTCAGGGTTTGTTTTCTTGGTTTTAATTTTTTGTTGACTGGGGCAGTGTTTTCCACTTTCCCTGCGTCCTCTAGGTCTACGTTTGATCTTTTTTTCTTCTTTAAACTGGAAACTGGTATGTAAAAGTGTGTTATCTTGAGTGATTGAGGGGTGGTGTTAGGTTTCCTGGGTGGAGAAGGATCGGTGGGTCTTAGTAGTGGGCTTAAGGCTAAAAAACTGGTCAGTATTTTCCTGGTCGGTAAAATCGAAGTTCCCTTGTTGATGGTCAGGGAAACCTGTTCTAAAAAAGAAGAGTTATCTGAGAGGTTCGTAGGTAGAGCTAAAAAATCTTCAGGACTAACAGATGAAACAGAATGCGTAGAAATATTAAATGGATGAGAAGAAGTATCAGGGGGAAGAGGAATTGAGGATGCCTGAGGTGAAGAATAAACAGACAGATTGGTGAGTGGCTCCAATGATTTAGAGGTATTGGAATCAGACAGATTCAATGAAGCTAATGGGGAGTCTATTGAGGCCTGTGATTGAGAATTAGTTCCTCTGACAAATGACAGAGGTGGTGGAGGGATGAACTCTAAAGAGTGAGATACAATTCCATCTGTTGATGAAACCTGTGACCTTAATTTAGTAGGAGGTATAGTAGACTCAACCTCAGTGGTGGTAGAGGCACTCAGACAGAGGTACAATGATGACCCTGGGCCCATTGCATGAAAATTAGAAGGGCCAGATGCTTGATGATTCTTGTTGTTCCTAGTCTTAGTGAGTGTACTGTCATTAATCCTTGGATTTGGACTCTTATTGGATGGAACATGGTGATTCTGGCTAGTATTTATGTTGAGGATACTATTATAAACAATCCTTGTGTTGACAGGTCTAACGTGATGGGAAGATATAAGGTTCTGGCTCAAACAAGAATTGGGTGGCTGATGTCGTATACTGGAAATGTTAGTGGTGGGAATAAAATTGTAATTATTAATTTAATTTTTATTTTTACTTATATCTTTTTTCCTTTCCCATACTCAAACCAAACATTCTTTATAATCCAGCAGATCACGGCAGAGTTTATTACATTTGTTGAGGACCTCATTAGACTCGAATCTTCTCAAATTGGTTCGTTCAGAATGTACATGGGAGGTCATATCCTGCCTCTCGATTGGCGAATTAAGTATAAGTTTAAGTTTGGTGACAAGATTCGTACATAACTGTTTCCGTTTTGTGATTAAGATTTTCATAAAATTAATAGAACAATCATCACTATTTTTAAGCCATTTTTCACAAAAAATCTGGTCATCAAAAAATGTGTGTTTGAGAGCGAATCTAAGTCCGGTATAAGTCCTAGATTAGGATAGACAGGAGATACCTGTCTATTTCATTGCGAATAAAGTCCTTACTTAGTCTTAGAATATCGGTTCTGGATATGACTGCATTGTTATCAGTGTTAATAACTCCAACGTCCATCCAAGTACCATTAGGAGTGGTGGTAAGTTTTTCAGAAAGTTCATCTGGTAGCAAGCAGGAAATTTCTCGTTTGACTCTTGTAATGAGTTGTGGTAAATCATTAAGGAGATAGGACCGTCCTGAGTCAGCCTCATAACCTCTATTCAGCGTCAAGTTCCCCTTAGGCCTTGATAGAGTTTGGATAACCTTGTTTCTTTTTTATGCTTTTGATTTTCATCATGTGACCATATACAGTCATGTGAAAAAATTAGGACACCCTTTGAAAGCATGTGGTTTTTTGTAACATTTTTAATAAAAGGTTATTTCATCTCCGTTTCAACAATACAGAGAGATTAAAGTAATCCAACTAAACAAAGAAAACTGAAGAAAAGTCTTTTCAAGATCTTCTGTAAATGTCATTCTACAAAAATGCCTATTCTAACTGAGGAAAAAGATAGGACACCCTCACATGTATTCCCTCTTAAATTGGCTCAGATCTCACACAGGTATATCACACCAGGTGCACATAATTAGTAGATCGTTACTCTGCATGTTGAATGAGGCTTGCCCTATTTAAACCTCAGACATTTAGTTTGGTGTGCTCCTGACTGTTGAAGTGAGAGTGAGCACCATGGTGAGAGCAAAAGAGCTGTCAGAGGACTTCAGAAAAAAGATTGTAGCAGCCTATGAGTCTGGGAAGGGATTTAAAAAGATCTCAAAAGATTTTGAAATCAGCCATTCCACTGTCCGGAAGATAGTCTACAAGTGGAGGGCTTTCAAAACAACTGCCAACATGCCCAGGACTGGTCGCCCCAGCAAGTTCACCCCAAGAGCAGACCGCAAGATGCTAAAAGAGGTCTCCAAAAACCCTAAAGTGTCATCTCGAGAACTACAGCAGGCTCTGGCTACTGTTGATGTAGAAGTACATGCCTCTACAATCAGAAAGAGACTGTACAAGTTTAACTTGCATGGGAGGTGTGCAAGGAGGAAACCTTTGCTTTCCAAGAGAAACATCGAGGCCAGACTGACATTTGCCAGAGATAAAGTTGACAAAGACCAGGACTTCTGGAATAATGTTCTTTGGACAGATGAGTCCAAAATTGAATTATTTGGACACAACAGCAGAGGACATGTTTGGCGTAAACCAAACACAGCATTCCAAGAAAAGAACCTCATACCAACTGTGAAGCATGGAGGTGGAAGTGTCATGGTTTGGGGCTGCTTTGCTGCAGCAGGACCTGGTCAGCTCACCATAATAGAATCCACGATGAATTCTACTGTGTATCAGAAGGTGCTTGAAGAACATGTGAGACCATCAGTTAGAAAATTAAAGCTGAAGCGGAACTGGACCATGCAACATGACAATGACCCAAAACATACTAGTAAATCAACCAAAGATTGGCTGAAAAAGAAGAAATGGAGAGTCCTGGAATGGCCAAGTCAAAGTCCAGATTTGAATCCCATTGAGATGCTGTGGGGTGACTTGAAAAGGGCTGTACGTGCAAGAAACCCCTCAAACATCTCACAGCTGAAAAAGTTCTGCATTGAGGAGTGGGGTAAAATTTCCTCAGACCGATGTCGAAGACTGGTAGATGGCTACAAGAACCGTCTCACTGCAGTTATTTCAGCCAAAGGAGGTAACACTCGCTATTAGGGGCAAGGGTGTCCTATCTTTTTCCTCAGTTAGAATAGGCATTTTTGTAGAATGACATTTACAGAAGATCTTGAAAAGACTTTTCTTCAGTTTTCTTTGTTTAGTTGGATTACTTTAATCTCTCTGTATTGTTGAAACGGAGATGAAATAACCTTTTATTAAAAATGTTACAAAAAACCACATGCCTTCAAAGGGTGTCCTAATTTTTTCACATGACTGTATGTCATTATTTTTATGTATGTAGGGTTGTGTGTGTGTGATATATGTGTTTATATATGTGTATATATTTGTGTGTGTATAATCATCATGTGTATATATACACAGTATATTCATTTATATATCCATTCTTATGTCATAATTTTATCCCTATATATAAAAAATAAATTATATATATATATATATATATATATATATATATACACACACACACACACACACACACACATATATATATATATATCTCAACATTTCTTTTATCATATAATTTATATTATATATTTTATATTCTTAATTAGCTCCCAAAGGAGTTATTCTTCTGTCTATGATCCCTACCTTTGGTAACATATGACCACCTATATGTAGCCCTATATACTGTCAGTTAGAGCGCAATTGTGTATCGCGGCCCGGCATACACTGGCTTCCGATATCATTTACATCTAGAAGCGTCCTGCCCTCCTAGCAACAGCTGTCACATGTGCCCAACCTCTCCTACACTATTGGAGTGTCTCTTTTCAAGTGACGCTCTGATCACATGATTGATACAGTCTTATTGTTTAACAGTGCTCAATAGTTTATTTAGCCACAAAACTTGACTCATTGGTGATCAGCCTCTATAAAGCAATGTCCCTATATACAGAAAGTTCAGAAATGAGCATTAAGGTGACACAAGGGGCTCTAGGGACCACTCCCCCTGACCCCCTAAATAGGTGGTTCTCACATGTATAAATGTTTGTAGCCATTTATTTGGTATGTGTGCAGCCTTTTGTACCTGATGAAGGGAAGTGATTCCCTGAAACACGTTGTATTGCTGCAATAAAAACAGTTTATTCCTGATCCTGGTGACCTGTGGATGGTTATTTGCGCCGTGGGACTTTATATCTCTTTAAGTTGGGCTTGACCTTGGCTGCTGGTAGCTGTACCTATTTTCGGTTTGTTTGGAAAATAAACATGTTTTCTTTAACCCTTGCTGGCTCATGCACCTGGTTTATTGGAGCGATCTTCCCCCGTATTACACCGTGTAATATCAGTTTTTATAAATGCGCGTGTATGACATGATGACAATTCTAATCACATGTTCTATAAATTTTCCACTCCCTCTAGAACTGCTACAGATCTGCATAGCCATTAGAAAGGTAACAAATCATTATATTTATATCTATCCATCTATCGATGTAGTCGTGTCATATTTTCAGGGCTCATGCCGCCCGTGTACTGTTGGGAACCCCAATACATGGGTAATGTCCGTGTGGGCTGCGCTTGCTGAAGCAGACCCATTCAACTTGAATGGGTCCACGATCTGTCCGTACCATAAAAAAGTAGCGGTGCAAATGAATTGAACCAAAATGCCATGGAAGCTCTCCGTAGTGCTTCCGTGGCCTTCCAATCCGTGCCTCCGCTCTGTATCTTCCGGATTACGGACCCATTGAAGTGAACGGGTCCGCATCCATAATACTTTAGATAATCCACGGCACACCAAATTTTTGCTTGCAATTTTATTGTGTACAGAGGTACATAAACATCAATATATGACTTATCGCGCCATTGCCAGAGTATACATATTTAATAATTAGGCCATAATATGTCCCAACATTTCGGTCTTAATTAGACCTTTCTCAAGGAATCTGAAAAAGTATAGAAGAAAATCCTAGTTTTAGTGACTTTTCAGGGCGAAAAGAATTACATACAATCGACGTGGTGATGTCAATGTCAAAGAAAATTCAAAAAGAAAAAAAAAAGGGAAAAAAGTCTCAAGAGATTAGAACTATCTAGAAAAAATGAAGGTAGGTAAAGTATGGAGGATATGAGACTGGTAAAAGAGCAATCAATTGAACTGGAAGATAGAGAGAGGGATGTAAAATGGTAACCTGTAAGGATCATGATCCTATACTGCAGCAGAAAGATATTGTGACAGTCGACGAGAGGATAGTATCAATTACATGTAGCAAAAATAATCAATTGAATCAATTGAAGTAGTGAGGGCACAAAGTTAATCACCAAAAAAGTAAAAGGTACAATTTACCCGAGGCCATGGGGCAGAGGACGTTCAACTTGAGGGGCTGGTGCTATGTGCCCTCAGCTGGAATTTATGTTATAAAAGCGGAGGTCGCGTGACCAGCGTGACCTCCGCCGGGGGTTACGTGAGTCACGTGATCGCAGAAAGCGTCACGTGGATCACGTGATCGCGGCAGTAAGGGCTCGCATGCGCAGTTTGCTGTTTGAAGATCTACAGGGTATGGGCGATCTAAGGCTAATGTAATGAAGTTAAAGTGGACGCAACAAGGGTGATGCACCTGCGCAATCAGTGAAATTAATTTGGTAGCGATGATAACATGCTGGTCAATATATGAGGATTATAGAAGAATGGTAATCAAGTATACAAGGTGGTAGGTTAATACAGAGGAGAAAATGGCTGAATGGGAGATATAGGTATAGTAGGAAGGATTATATCATATATATATATATATATATATATATATATATATATATAAAAATATATATATATATATATATATATATATATAGTTATTATGAAAATATAATGAAAATATAGATAAAGTACTATAAGTAAAAAAAAATGTACAATAAAGAAAAATACAATTATATTATGATGAACAATGACGATTTTTTTTTTTAACCAAAATAGTTCAACCAAGTAATGCAATTGTCATGAAGTAATATAATCTATATTCTACATAATTAAATAATATGTACAACTCAATGATGAGAATAGGGAGGGGAAGGGAGAGATGGGGAAAAAAAGGGGAGGGAAGGAGGGGGAGGGGAAGAGGGGCGGGGAAGGTTTGAAATCTCCCAAACTTGTATAACGACTATGTTTAGATCCAAATTAGAGAATCTGTAATAAAGGAAATATATATATATCAGTTTGAGAATTAAGCAATCAATACCATATGATAAAACACATATCAGTCCACAGTACTGTGAGATAATAAATATGGATATTAGAGATTACAATAAAAGTCACATTCACGATTGGAACTAAAGTGTCCAATCGATGTATCCAAAATGATTCTCTCTGCTTAAGTGTCACAATTCGATTACCCCCTCTCCGTGGGGTGGAGACTTGCTCCAAAACCTGGTAACGTATGGACGAAATCCGGTGGTTATGTTCTTTGAAGTGTGCTGGAATCGGTAAAAGAAGTTGTTCGGTCCAAATTGTCGATTTGTGCTTCGAAATTCGATTTCTGATTTGTTGTGTGGTTTCACCCACATAACAAAGCCCACATGGGCATTTAATCAGGTATATTACAAATGTGTAATATCCTTTAATGGGCAACCTTTTTACAGTATGTGGGTGTGTGATGAAGTTGCCCTTGATAACACATGAGCATTGAGCACAATGAAGACACGGAAAGGTTCCATATTTGGGGGTTTGTAGAAACCTCTGTTTAGGAATTTTCAATATCCGCACGGATTAGATGGTCCCTTATGTTTTTGGATCGTTTGTAACAAGTGAGGGGTGGAGATTGGAACTCTTGTATTTCAGGGAATGCCTGAGATAGTATTGACCACTGATTCCTAATTGTGTGTTGTATTTTGGGGGCTAGGGGGTGATAAGTCAGAATGCATGGTATACGTTGGGATGGAGTGGTATTTTCTAAGGTTGTCCTCTTGGGTATTGGTGGTTTATTAGTGATCAAATGTTCAGGATAACCTCTTTGTCTACCTTATAGCATTACCGCTGACTAGTCCATACAGCTCATTGATTCTCTTCCAAAATGGGGATATGCGGTCACACTGCCACCAAATGTGTACCATAGTGCCTTTCTCTTTCTCACAATGCCAACATATGTCTGGACACGTGGGAAAGAAGGAATGCAACATAACAGGGGTTCTGTACCATCTAGAAAGAATCTTAAAGTTATTTTCTTGCAAGCTACAACTGACAGATTATTTGTGAGACAGTGTGAGCGCCCTCTCCCACTGGTCAGGGGACAAGGTTTTACCCAACTCCCTCTCCCAGGCCCCCCCTCCTGGAGTAGCCCGTAAACCACAGACACTAAATGTGTGGGAGGTGTATTTTGGGTGCAGAGAGACTCAAAGGCGGTAAGATCCCTAGATAGGTTTTCTAAGGGGCCTAGTGAATGTAAGAACTTCTTTATGCTGTGGTATTGTAACCACACCCCCCGTAGGCCGGGTCGACAAGCGAGTGTAAAGGTCTAACAGCCCCGCCGGCTGCCAACTGTCTAACTTGTGGATTATCTTCTTTTCAAAGTAGATTTTGGGTTGGGAGTCCTATTTTCATCCGCTCAAACTGAACCCATCTCTTAGAAGAACCGCTATGAAACCAATCTAAGATGCACAAGAAGATTGCAGCTTTGTGGTATTTGGAGAGGCTTATGATGAGCTAGAAAGCGCATGCCTAGTCTAGGGGAGGACCTGGCCAAATAAATCTTAGTAACAGAGATCTGAAGGCCTTAAAGAATCCACAAGGTAAGGGTATCAGTATGGTGTGAAACAAATATAGAATCCGAGGTAGAATATTAATTTTGATCGCGTGGATTCTACCAAACCATGACAACGGTAGTTGCTTCCAAGCCTTCAGATCCCTTCGAACCTCCTCTAACAGGGGGGTAAAGTTGAGTGAAAAAAGATCTGTCAAGCACGAGGGGATAGACGTACCTAGGTAAGTGAGGTGGTTGGAGGACCATCTAAATGGAAATGAGGTCTTTAGGTCGCGTACCAGGGATTCAGAAAGGTTGATGTTTAGTATTACAGACTTATGTAAGTTGACCTTAAAATTACTAAGGTCTCCAAAGAGAGCAAACTCTTTCAAAACATTAGGAAAACTAACCCTGAGGTCTGAACAGAAGATTAAAAGGTCGTCCGCATATATGGCGATCTTGGATACCATGTCTCCTACCTGGAGGCCCTTAATGGAGTCGTTGGCTCTAAGAGCTCTAGCCAGGAACTCAATCACCAATATGTACAAAAGAGGGGAGAGGGGGCAGCCCTGCCTTGTGCCATTATGGATCTGAAATTATGCCGACAAAGATCCATTAATCCTCATCTGGGCTCTCGGATTATGATATAAAGCAGTAATTCTGCATAAAAGATTTGGACCAAAACCAAACGCCGTTAGGGCCTCCGACATAAAAGACCAATCCACCCGATCGAATGCCTTCTCGGCATCAACCGAGAGTAGGCAGAGGGGGGACTTTGTCGCGGACGCTCGGACAATTAAGGCCAAAGAGCGGATGGTGTAATCTCTGGCTTCACGTCCAGGGACAAAACCTGTCTAGTCCTCATGTATCAACCAAGGACCAGTCTTTCAGCAAGTATTTTGGCATAGATCTTGACATCGATGTTTAATAACGATATCGGGCGATAACTGCTACATGCCAGGGGGTCCTTCCCTGGCTTGGGGATAACACAAATATGCGCTGTTAGAGTCTGTGACGGGAAGGAAGCACCCTTTACCAGGGAGTTGCACATATTGGTGAAGGGACCTGATATGTCTTCCAGAAAAGTCTTCTAAAAACGGGAGGTGAACCCATCCGGTCCAGGACTCTTACCAACTACTAAACCTTTAAAAGAACTCCTAACCTCCTGGGTCGTGATTGCTGCCTCCAAGGACTCCCTATGAGCTAAGGATAACTTGGGTCCCCCCAGGCCAGAAACATAATCCCTGATCTTCTAGAGCCTCGGGAAGAAGGTCTGCAATCTTTCCCTTTAGGTTATATAGTTCGGTATAGTAGGCTCGGAATTCCCTCAAGATGTCTCCAGTAGAGTGTACTTTACCCCCTTCTCTCCGGTTAAGAGATGAAATATAAAAGAGGAGCCATTCTTAGGTTTCAGGACTCTGGCCAGCATTTTACCACTCTTATCTCCTTGCCCATACATAAGTCTGTGAAACCTAACCCTGAAGCCGAGATATTTCTGGTCAATCAATCTCCTGAGTTCCCCTCTAGTATCACATAATTCCTGGTACGCGACCGCAGAGAGGGAGTTCTTATGACTCTGTTCAAGCACAGCTAATTTTTGAAGTAGCTCACCCATCTTTCCTGCCCTAATCTTTTTCAACCTAGAAGCATGTAGGAGGAACTGCCTCCGCACCACACACTTCAGCGTCTCCCATTTAATTGTGGAACTGGTGGTATCCGCTTCGTGTACCGCCATGAAGTCTGTAATAGACGAACGGATGTCGACTAAACAAACTGGATCCCTAAGAATATTATCATTCAATTTCCAAGAATATTGGGAGCGAGCACGATTCCCAATAGCAAGAGTCACCCATACTAGGGAATGGTCAGAAAATAGGGCAGGTTCAATACCTGCTGTGGGATTAAAATCTAGCAGGGAATGAGAGAGGAAAATATAATCGAAGCGATGATATACGTTATGGGATGTAGAATAAAATGTGAAGTCCTTATCCGTGGGGTATAAGATGCGCCATATGTCAACTAATCTCAAAGAATGTAAATGTCTCCGGAAACCTTGGGCCACTCCAGTCGGGGTAGAGAACCTACCTAATGAGGAGTCTAGCGTGGCATCTAGTGAAAAATTAATATCCCCCCCCCCCCCCCCCAGGACGATCGGAGCACCATCAGCAAAGGTATCCAGGGCTGGCATAATTGTGGAAGCGAATTGAGAGTGACCTGCGTTCGGGAAATACATGTTAGCTAGAACCAATATCCGAGAACCGATAGACACCTTAAGGAAGACGTATTTCCCCATTTCATCAGAAAAAACTTGCAGAACCTCACATGGTACAGATTTGTGTATAGCGATAGACACGCCCCTAGATTTAGACTCCGGGAACGTGCTATGCGCCCAATATGTAAAGTATCTGTTCTTATAGGAGGGGATATTATCCGACTTAAAATGAGTCTCCTGCAAGAAGGCTATAGAAACCTTCTGTTTATGCAGATTATAAAAAAACTGGTTCCTTTTAGCGGGGTTGTTTAACCCGTTGACGTTAAAGGAACATATCTTAATAGGAATCATCTTATGCGACTAAAAGAGAACATATGCACTATTATGAGTTCTGAGAGTAGGACATAAGGGAGAAAACACCAGGGAAGCTGAGCAGGACAGGGAAGACATAACAAGACAAGACAAGACAGGAACAAACAATATAGGGGACCTAACAGATAGTACAAAACACCAAATGGCCATCAACTTATGGTCTTAAAGCTAGACAATACAGGGTGGACCATTTATAGGGATACACGTCAATAAAATGGGAATGGTTGGTGATATTAACTTCCTGTTTGTGGCACATTTATGGGTGCGTTTGAGGAGGAACATGGCCTTCCATCACATTCTAATATTGTATTTTATAGAAGATATATAGATGATCTCATCATAGTTTGGAATGGAGATGCATCACTCACAGAATTCACCAAACAAATTAACGAAAACGACTGGTACATTACTCTCACGCTTGAACATCATCCCACTAAAGCTACCTTTCTAGACTTAGAACTAGAAATTATCAATAATGAAATTACTACTAAAACGCATTTAAAAAAAGTTGATATGAACAGCTATCTAAACTACAAAAGATGCCATCACACTAAATGGTGGAATAATATACCCTATAGTCAAATGCGTAGAATTCGTAGGAACTGTTCTGATGATAATACATGTAAGGAACAACTATCCGTTCTGAAACAGAGGTTTTTGAATAAAGGTTATCCGTTAAACTAGTGAATGAATCGATGAAAAGGGCCCTTAAAATGTCTCAAACCGAAAGTCTTAAAGGGAAAAAGAAAACTGTTGGTGAACAAGATGACACTAAACACTTTAATCTCAATTTCATCACTCGCTTTAATACGCGGTATAATGATATTAGGAAAATCATGAATCAACACTGGAATATTTTGTTAAAAGACCCCATCATAGGTACAACCATTCCTAAAACCTCTAAGCTAATTTTAAAGAGAGCCCAGACTCTGAAAAATATTCTGGCCCCATCCTGCCCCCCATTGTGTTAGTAAAGCGACAACACAATTAAGCTTTAATCCTTCCAGGATTGGCTCGGAAAAGCTCAGTCCAAAAAGGTTTGGTTCCCACAAGTGTGGTGGAAAAAGGTGCATGTGCTGTGACATGATTAATGCTTGCGGCAAACTATTAACCCTACCCACCCTAGAAAACGTGTTAGGCCTCTTTCACACGGGCGTCATGTTTTTTGCCCGGATAAGAGCCGGGTGCGTTGCGGGAAAATGCGCAATTTTCCCGCGCGAGTGCAAAACATTGTCATGCGTTTTGCACTCGCGTGAGAAAAATCGCGCATGTTTGGTACCCAAACCCGAACTTCTTCACAGAAGTTCGGGCTTGGGATTGATGTTCTGAAGATTGTATTATTTTGTCTTATAACATGGTTATAAGGGAAAATAATAGCATTCTGACTACAGAATACATAGTATAATAGTGCTGGAAGGGTTAAAAAAATAAAGTTAACTCACCTTATCCTCGTTCGCGTAGTTCGTTCCCGGTCTGTTCTTTGCTAGCTGTGGGCTTGGGCTAAAGGACCTTTGATGACGTCAGATCACATGCTCCAATCACATGGTCCATCACCATGGTAATAAAGCATGTGATCTGACGTCATCAAAGGTCCTTTAGCCCAAGCCCACAGCTAGCAAAGAACAGACCGGGAACGAACTACGCGAACAAGAGGATAAGGTGAGTTAACTTTTTTATTTTTTTAACCCTTCCAGCACTATTATACTATGTATTCTGTAGTCAGAATGTTACTATTTTCCCTTATAACCATGTTATAAGGGAAAATAATACAGTGAATAGACTGTCACCTAGAACCCATGCGTGAAAATCGCACCGCATCCGCACTTGCTTGCGGATGCTTGCGATTTTCACGCAACCCCATTCACTTCTATGGGGCCTGCGTTGCGTGGATTATCGCACCGCAACGCACAAAGAGGAGCATGCTGCGATTTTCATGCAACGCATAAGTGATGCGTGAAAATCACCGCTCATGTGAACAGCCCCATAGAAATGAATGGGTCAGGATTCAGTGCGGGTGCAATGCGTTCAACTCACGCATCGCACCCGCGCGGAATACTCGCCTTAGGCCCCTTTCACACGAGCGAGTATTCCGCGCGGGTGCGATGCGTGAGTTGAACGCATTGCACCCGCACTGAATCCTGACCCATTCATTTCTATGGGGCTGTTCACATGAGCGGTGATTTTCACGCATCACTTATGCGTTGCATGAAAATTGCAGCATGCTCCTCTTTGTGCGTTGCGATAATCCACGCAACGCAGGCCCCATAGAAGTGAATGGGGTTGCGTGAAAATCGCAAGCATCCGCAAGCAAGTGCGGATGCGGTGCGATTTTCACGCATGGGTTCTAGGTGACAGTCTATTCACTGTATTATTTTCCCTTATAACATGGTTATAAGGGAAAATAATAGCATTCTGACTACAGAATACATAGTATAATAGTGCTGGAAGGGTTAAAAAAATAAAAAAGTTAACTCACCTTATCCTCTTGTTCGCGTAGTTCGTTCCCGGTCTGTTCTTTGCTAGCTGTGGGCTTGGGCTAAAGGACCTTTGATGACGTCAGATCACATGCTCCATCACCATGGTGATGGACCATGTGATTGGAGCATGTGATCTGACGTCATCAAAAGGTCCTTTAGCCCAAGCCCACAGCTAGCAAAGAACAGACCGGGAACGAACTACGCTAACAAGAGGATAAGGTGAGTTAACTTTTTTATTTTTTTAACCCTTCCAGCACTATTATACTATGTATTCTGTAGTCAGAATGCTATTATTTTCCCTTATAACCATGTTATAAGGGAAAATAATACAATCTTCAGAACATCAATCCCAAGCCCGAACTTCTGTGAAGAAGTTCGGGTTTGGGTACCAAACATGCGTGATTTTTCTCACGCGAGTGCAAAACGCATGACAATGCTTTGCACTCGCGCGGGAAAATTGCGCATTTTCCCGCAACGCACCCGGCTCTTATCCGGGCCAAAAACATGACGCCCGTGTGAAAGAGGCCTTATTCTAATACATAATATGTCTTGCAGCACGTAGTATCTTTTATTTGATAATACTACCATTTTAAACCTTTTTCATTATTATATTTAAAACTACTTCAAATAATTTTATATTTACTAATTTACTACTAACTAATTCATTTAAAATCCTCTCTATTATAAACAATGAGTGTGCCTATAAAATTAATTTTATAAAATTAATCTAATATAAAATTATTAATTTATATAAAAAACTGTGTACAGTCGTGGCCAAAAGTTTTGAGAATTACATAAATATTGAATATTGAAAAAGTTGCTTCTTAAGTTTTTATAATAGCAATTTGCATATACTCCAGAATGTTATGATGAGTGATCAGATGAATTGCATAGTCCTTCTTTGCCATGAAAATTAACTTAATCCCCCAAAAAACGTTCCACTGCATTTCCTTGCTGTCATTAAAGGACCTGCTGAGATCATTTCAGTAATCCTCTTGTTAACTCAGGTGAGAATGTTGACGGGCACAAGCCTGGAGCTCATTAGGTCAGGCTGATTTAAAATGGCAGACTTGACCTGTTTAAAGGAGGGTGATGCTTGAAATCATTGTTCTTCCATTGTTAACCCTTTCATGACCAAGGGTCATTGATGCCCCAGTGTCCAGGTCAAAATTTACAAATCTGACATGTGTCTCTTTATGTGGTAATAGCTTTGGAACACTTTTACTTATCCATGCCATTCTGAAATTGTTTTCTCGTGACACATTGTACTTCATGATAGTCATATATTTGAGTCAATATATTTCACCTTTATTTTTGAAAAAATCCCAAATTTACCAAATATTTGAAAAAATTCACAATTTTCCAAATTTCAATTTCTCTGCTTCTAAAACAGAAAGTCATACCTAATAAAATATTTATTACTTAACATTCCCCATACGTCTACTTTATGTTGGCATCATTTTGGAAATGCCATTTTATTTTTTTAGGACGTTAGAAGGCTTAGAAGTTTAGAAACAATTCTTACAATTTTTAAGAAAATTTCCAAAACCCACTTTTTAAGGACCAGTTCAGGTCTGAAGTCACTTTGTGGTGGGGCTTACATAGTGGAAACCCCCCATAAATGACCCCATTGTAGAAACTACACCCCTAAAGTTACTCAAAACTGATTTTACATACTTTGTTAACCCTTTAGGCGTTCCACAAGAATTAAAGGAAAATGGAGATGAAATTTTGAAATTTTACATTTTTGGCAGATTTTCCATTTTCAATTTTTTTTTTCCTTAACACATTGAGGGTTAACAGCCAAACAAAACTCAATATTTATTACCCTGATTCCGCGGTTTACATAAACACCCCACATGTGGTCGTAAACTGATGTACGGGCACACGCCAGGGCGCAGAAGGAAAGGAATGCCATACGGTTTTTGGAAGGCAGATTGTGCTGGATTGGTGTTCTGAACGCCATAGGTTTTTTATTTTTCTGCCGATCGTCTTGTGCAGGGGCTAATTTTTTGCAGAAAGTGTTGAGGTTTTTATTGGTACCATTTTTGGGTACATAGGATTTTTTGATCATTCATTATTACACTTTATGGGGCAAGGTGACCCAAAAATTGGCTGTTTTGGAACAGTTTTCATTTATTTATTTTTACAGCGTTCATCTGAGGAGTTAGGTCATGTGATAGTTTTATAGAGAAGATTGTTACGGACGTGGCAATACCTAATATGTATACTTTTTCTTATTTATTTAAGTTTTACACAATAATAGCATTTCTGAAACCAAAAAAATGATGTTTTAGTGTCTCTATAGTCTGAGAGCCATAGCTTTTTTATTTTTTTGGCGATTGTCTTAAATAGGGTATCATTTTTTGTGGGACGATGTGACTGTTTGATTGGTACTATTTTGGGGGGTCATACGCCTTTTTGATCGCTTGCTGTTGCACTTTTTGTGATGCAAGGTGACAAAAATGGCTTTTTTTTTACACCATTTTTTTTAATGGTGTTTATCGGACGGGGTCTATCATGTGATATCTTTATAGAGACGGTCATTACGGACGCGGTGATACCTAATATGTGTAGTTTTTTTATTTTAAATTTTTTATAGAAAAAGGCAATTTTTTTTAATTTTACATTTTTATTTATTTATTTTTACTTTTATTTTATTTTCACATTTTTTTTTTTATCAAGTCCCTCTTGGATCATGAAGATCCAGTGGGGCTGATGGCTGTACTATACTTTGCAATGCTCTTGCATTGCAAAGTGTAATACATTCAGATGCTCTGTAGGTGGCAACAGCGGACGGCAGGGAAGCAGACGGGGGGCAGCGCTGGAAGGGGGGGGGGAGGCAGGTATGTCACGCCAGCAGGGGGCGGACTCAAGGAGGGGGCAGCACTGGGAACAGATTGAGGGGGCACAGATGGGCGGCACAGATCGGGGGGGTGTTTGCACGCACAGATCAGGGGCGGGGGGGCGCTGCATCGATCGGGGGGAGCCACGAGGACACTGATTTCAGGCTCTGATCTGCAGAGCACAGATCAGAGCCTGAAACCGGCATTTTAACACTGCCACGATCCGATTGGTTAGTCTGACCAATCGGATCGATTGCCGGCAAGGGGCCACTCTGATTGGTCCCTTGCCGGCATTACTGCACTGTATGCTGTCCGTAACAGCATACAGGGCAGGGGCAGAAGCTTTAATCCAAGCGCTTTAATCCAAGATACACCCTCTACATACAGGGGTTTGATTCAAGCATTTGAAATACAGCCTTGTTGGGCAAATAAATATTTAATTCAGGCCTACACTGTTCCAGACCGTGTAAGATACATCCTCTACATACAGGGGTTTGATTCAGGCATTTGAAATACAGCCATTTGAAATACAGCTATTTTGTGAAAAGAAATATTTAATTCAGACATACACTGGTTCAGGCCCTGCGAGATACACCCTCTACATACAGGGGTTTGAATCAGGCATTTAAAATACAGTAATTTGAAATACAGCCATTTTGGGCAAATAAATATTTCATTCAGGCCTACACAGGTTCAGACCATGTGAGATACACACTCTACATACAGGGGTTTGATTCAGGCATTTGAAATACAGCCATTTGGGCGTGGCCGGCGGCGCATGGAGCAGGATGCACACTAGCTGAGTTCCGGTGCCATTAAACCTGTATAGCGGCTTGTAGCGATTTTTCCAGGACAGCTGGTGAGCTGGATTTCTCCCCAGTAGGAGACAGAGTCAGGGGAGAATGGTCAAGCCGAAAAAGAAGCCGGCATCATCTAAACTCACCGAGTTTTTCCCGGCGGTAAGCGGCAGCTAAGATGGCGCGGGTGGAAGCACGGCCCAGCGCACCGCGATTGAACAAACATATATGAGCCCTGCAGCATCTTCCTCACTGCCAGAGATCATCGGGTCCCCAGCGAACCGGCTGACTCCAATCCAGGGTGATCATGTCAACATACATAATGTCGCAATGCTTGCAGGTACTGTTGGACAGCAGCACAGCATAATGTATGGGCAGAGCGGGAGTCCAGAGGCACAGGGCAGGTCAGCAGTGCTGAGATCTCAAGAAGGTCACCTGTTAACATCTGGGTCTGGACGTGGGGACAATCCCCTTACAGAATCCATGCTCATTGCACTGATGGGGGACCTGAGGAAGTCCTTGCAAGCGAACATTAAAGAAATGTTACTTCCACTGCAAAGAGAGATTACAGCTGTGGGTCACAGAACGTCTCACCTAGAAAATAAAATGGCGGAGTTCGCCAGAGCGCATAATGACCTTGTAGACTCACAAAATGAGAAAGAGGAGCTAAAGCTTCTGAGAGTGAAAGTAATTGATTTGGAGGACCGTTCTCGCAGGAACAATATCAGTTTTCACAGCATTCCAGAGACGGTTAAACAGGAGGAACTGCACATTTTCTTGACGGATTTATTTGTGGCCTTACTTCCAGACCTGTCGCAAACTGAGCTGTATATTGATAGGGCTCACAGGATTCCCAAGCCCAAAAGTCTGCCATCTGAGGTGCCAAGAGATGTTTTAGCACGGATTACTTTCTACTAAGTAAAATAAAGATTAATGGCAGCTGCCAGGGAGAACTCCAGCTTAACTGATAGATTTCAAGCAGTGTTCCTATACACAGATCTGTCAGCAACACTAGCAAAGAGGATAGAATTTCAGGAGACGGCTAAGATTCTTTGCCACCATGGCGTTCAATACAGATGGGGGTTCCCGGCAAAACTACTCATCTTGTACAGAGGCAGGAAATTCGTAGCTTCGACAGTGGATGAGGCCGTGTCCTTACTGGACAACTGGAACTTGTCATCAACCAATGTACAGAGGTCCAAGACTCCTTCACTGGCTAAGTTGGATGGCGAGTGGTCTGAAGTAGCAAGCGGACGTGATCCAACCACCTGAGGAGGCTCCTTGTAGTGGAGGAGGACATAACTCCTACAATGCCAATTACACGGACACTGTCATAGTCAGGCTTAAACGGTCGTAAGTGGTTATTACAACCCCCACTAGGACGCAATGACACCGGCGTCCCGATATGGAAAAGTTGAGGTTTACTTGTTTTTTTGTTATTTTTTATGTACCATGGTCCAGAAATATGTACCTGCACTGTTATGTGTTTATATCCCACAAGGCACATTGGTGGTTGACGGAAGAATAGGAAGGGGGCCCATACTGACTACCGTCTATTATTCTTGTCAAAATGGTGATTAAGTTTACAACCATTAATGCAAAGGGGCTTAATAGTCCATTTAAAAGATCTCAGTTATGGAGGAATGCGCTGTTGGACAGGTCAGATATCCTGTGTGTTCAGGAGATGCACTTCACCGCATAGATTTCGACATAAGAAATTCCTGCATGTTTTCTCTTCCACTCTATCGGATAAGAAAAAGAGAGATTCTGTGGCTTTTAAGATGATTAATTCCAGAATAGATGTTGGGGGGCGGTATATCATCTTGGTCTGTGAAATTAATAATGTCCCATTTACATTAGTAGCACTGTATGCGCCGAATAAGGGACCTTTAAAATTTATACGAAAATTGTTTAACACTGTTTCAGGTCTCAAATCAGGTTCTTTAGTAATCATGGGGGATTTTAATTCATTGATGTGGACGGCATTGGATTCTTCAGCTGCTGAGAAGCAGGATGCCCCCTCCAAATTATTTACAGTTACGCAACAGGAAGGTTTAGTTGATATTTGGCGGGATAAACATGCTGATGAACGTGATTATAGTTACTTCTCTTAGAGGCATAAAACTTACTCTAGAATTGATCTCATTCTATCTGATTTAAACATTTTGCCTAGAGTCATCTCTTGTGATATAGGATACATTAGTTGGTCTGACCATGCTCCAGTTCATGTTAAACTTACGGAGCAATTCGGATCAGGCACTCGCACTTCGTGGCATTTAAACGAGCGCATTCTTCACTCAGCAAAATATATTCAAGGGTCGCATAGATATATCAAATAATTTTTTACCTACAATGACACAGGGGAAGTTAATATTCGGTCGGTATGGTGCGCTCATAAAGCCTTTGCTAGGGGGCATTATCTTAGTTTAGCAGCTAAAGATAAAAAAGAAAGAGAAGCACATAGAGCGCGGTTAGTTAACTCTATCATTAGAATTAGCTTCCTAAATAAGAGGGCATTCTGTGCAACACGTGAGCAGGTAAATACCCATTTTAAAGAAAAAAACACAAGGAGACGTTATACTGTATGGGGACAGCCACAAGGGGACGTTATACTGTATGGGGGGGACACAAGGGGACGTTATACTGTATGGGGGAGCACAAGGGGACGTTATACTGTATGGGGGGACACAAGGGGACGTGACGTTATACTGTATGGGGGCCAAAAGGAGACGTTATAATGGACTATGGGGCAGCAGCTAGCAGGAGACATTATACTGTATTGGTGGCCACAAGGAGACATGATGGATGAGAGCAGCAGCCACAAGGAGACATTACAGTATAGGGGCAGCTGGCAGCAGCCACAAAAGGAGACATTACATACAGTATGGGGCTTGTGGGACACCTGTGTGACTGTGACTTGCCACCTGCCTGCCAGGCTGCCACCACCATAATTCCTCCTTGTTCATCATGTCATGGGGGAGGTACTCATGGGACTCATGATGGCTCACTACGATTAGCATAGAGGCAGCAGCAGGCAGTGTAATAGGAGCCTACAGTGGAAGCTAGCCCCGCCCCTCCCCTCCCTCCAACCAATCAGAGGCAACCAGCAGTCCAGCACTGACTCACAGCACAGGGGGAGTCGTGCAGGGACTCAGAAAATCGTCTGAGAGTTTATAAGTTAAAAGAATCGAATGAGTCAGACACGTGTCACCGAGTCCCTGCCAGGCTTCCTGCTCTGCGGCTCCTTGTCTCCCGACAAGTCCGTCGGGGGGGATGAGTGTGTACAGGGTGCATGCAGCAGTGTAGCATGTAGCAGAGCAGGAAGTCTGGCAGGGACTCGGTGACATGATTCTTTTAACTAATGAACTCGCAGACAATTATCTGAGTCCCTGCAATAACTATACATTGTAAGTCCCTCCTGACCTTCGGTTCACTTGAGACTGAGCCGACTCTGTACTGTACTGCACTGCTCAACTCAGCCTGGGGGCGTCACCCGACGTCGGTCGGTGGGCGGAGACAGCACATTCGGAGCAAGCAGGAGGAGCCGCTGCTGCAAGAAACTGGTAGATAATGATGGGGAGGGCAGCCGCGGACGCAGTTTTTAAAGCGATGACGTCACGAAATATACTGAGGTATTAAGTAAAGAGCGATATCGCCGTTTTTTTAATACTGCGGTATATCGCGATACCGGTATATCGCCCAACCCTAGTTGAGACATGAGTTATACATCCTGGATCTGCACAAATACGATCTGGCGCTCAGGCGGATGAAAGCCCAATATTATGGGAGGGATAATAAGGCAGGATCTTTATTAGCTTGTAGACTAAAAGCACGGCAATGTAAAACAAAACTTCCCTATATACTTAGTGGTAATGGTACAAACATTTTTGACCCTCAATTGATAGCTGAGGAAATGGCTCTATTTTACTTGTCGCTTTATAATCTAAGGCTAAATGACACAACGATCCAGCCCTCCGTAGAGGGAATTGATAGATTCTTAGAGGGGGTAAACTTACCTGCAGTATCCCAATCTCATCTAGAGGCTTTTCAGGCAGAAATCACGGATGAGGAAATAAATTGTGCCATTCGAGGTTTAAAACCAAACAAAGCTCCTGGTCCGGACAGCCTTACAAATAGTCATTATAAGGAATTCAGGGAATATCTTGTACCTTCGCTTAAGAAACTTTTTAATGAGGTGAGAAGGGGGGGGTGACTTCCCGGCGGAAATGCTGGAGGCAACTATTATTACACTCCCGAAGCCCGGGAAATCTCCGGATAAGCCAGAGAACTTTCGTCCAATCTCATTGATGAATACAGATTTAAAATTGTATGCAAAGATACTGGCCGTGAGATTGGCGGAGGTTCTCCCTAGCTTGGTCCATAAAGATCAAGTTGGCTTCGTAAAAGGCAGACAATCAGCGGACGGAACCAGAAGGTTCATAGACCTAATTGAACTGGTTGAGCAACGGCGAACGCCTTCTCTGCTCCTATCTTTGGAGAGTCCATTGGGGATACCTCTATAAGATCTTAGATAAATTTGGAATTGTGGGGGTAGTTCTAGCCTCTGGTTTCATGTCTAAAACATTCCCCATCACAAATGGCACGCGACAGGGGTGCCAGTTATCACCCCTGATTTTTACCCTAGTCATGGAACCTCTGGCAGAATATATCCGAGGGCCGCGTAATGTCTCGGGAATCCGAGTGGGAGGGAAGGAGCATAAAATAGGCTTATTTGTGGATGACGTTATTATAGCGTTGACGGAACCGGCCAGCTCTAGTAGCAGTGTTGTCTATACTGGAGGAATTTAGTACCATTTCGTACTACAAACTCAATGTTAATAAGTCAGTAGTGTTAAATATGGGACTATTACCTGTTGATCAGTCAGTCATTCATATCCTCTAAATTCCCATTTAAATGGGCAAAAGAAAGTATTATGTACTTGGGGGTAGAATTGTCATTCCCTTCTAAAAAGTTATTTAAAGTAAACCATGTACCGTTGATAGATACAATTACAGAGGACATCAAAATTTATGCGTGCCATGAGCTGTCATGGGTAGGTCGGATAGCTACAATAAAAATGATGGTGCTGCCGAAAATTCTATATGTGTTGTAATATGGGGGAAGATCGCTCCAATAAACCAGGTGCATGAGCCAGCCCAGGGTTAAAGAAAACAGATGTTTATTTTCCAAAACAAAAATAGGTACAGCTTCCAACAGCCAAGGTCCAAACAAACCCAACTTAAAGTCCGCTTAGTTCAGTACAACATAGTGAATAGAACAGTCCGTTCAAAATAAAGGTATTTTTACCCTGGGTTCTTTTTAGTCCGTGGTAGATTCCAGTCGGCTTTCTTGCCAAACTTTTCACATGTCCTCAGTTTCCAGCTCTGTTCACAGCCAGCCACAGCAGTGTGTCCACCACACCACACCACACCACACACTCCACACCCCCTCACTCACTTCCTTTTCCTCTTATCAGGAGAGTGAGTTAACCCTGTGGGTACCGGATCCTAGGTAGTGCTTTCTTAAAGGCACCACAACTCAAATATTGGTGATACATAGAGTGGCGGAAATAATTATTTGACCCCTCACTGATTTTGTAAGTTTGTCCAATGACAAAGAAATGAAAAGTCTCAGAACAGTATCATTTCAATGGTAGGTTTATTGTAACAGTGGCAGATAGCACATCAAAAGGAAAATCGAAAAAATAACTTTAAATAAAAGATAGCAACTGATTTGCATTTCATTGAGTGAAATAAGTATTTGAACCCCTACCAACCATTAAGAGTTCTGGCTCCCACAGAGTGGTTAGACACTTCTACTCAATTAGTCACCCTCATTAAGGACACCTGTCTTAACTAGTCACCTGTATAAAAGACACCTGTCCACAGAATCAATCAATCAAGCAGACTCCAAACTCTCCAACATGGGAAAGACCAAAGAGCTGTCCAAGGATGTCAGAGACAAAATTGTAGACCTGTACAAGGCTGGAATGGGCTACAAAACCATTAGCAAGAATCTGGGAGAGAAGGTGACAACTGTTGGTGCGATTGTTCGAAAATGGAAGGAGCACAAAATGACCATCAATCGACCTCGCTCTGGGGCTCCACGCAAGATCTCACCTCGTGGGGTGTCAATGGTTCTGAGAAAGGTGAAAAAGCATCCTAGAACTACACGGGAGGAGTTAGTTAATGACCTCAAATTAGCAGGGACCACAGTCACCAAGAAAACCATTGGAAACACATTACACCGCAATGGATTAAAATCCTGCAGGGCTCGCAAGGTCCCCCTGCTCAGGAAGGCACATGTGCAGGCCCGTCTGAAGTTTGCCAATGAACACCTGAATGATTCAGAGAGTGACTGGGAGAAGGTGCTGTGGTCTGATGAGACCAAAATAGAGCTCTTTGGCATTAACTCAACTCGCTGTGTTTGGAGGAAGAAAAATGCTGCCTATGACCCCCAAAACACCGTCCCCACCGTCAAGCATGGGGGTGGAAACATTTTGCTTTGGGGGTGTTTTTCTGCTAAGGGCACAGGACAACTTATTCGCATAAACGGGAAAATGGACGGAGCCATGTATCGTGAAATCCTGAGCGACAACCTCCTTCCCTCTGCTAGGAAACTGAAAATGGGTCGTGGATGGGTGTTCCAGCACGACAATGACCCAAAACATACAGCAAAGGCAACAAAGGAGTGGCTCAAGAAGAAGCACATTAAGGTCATGGAGTGGCCTAGTCAGTCTCCGGACCTTAATCCAATCGAAAACCTATGGAGGGAGCTCAAGCTCAGAGTTGCACAGAGACAGCCTCGAAACCTTAGGGATTTAGAGATGATCTGCAAAGAGGAGTGGACCAACATTCCTCCTAAAATGTGCACAAACTTGGTCATCAATTACAAGAAACGTTTGACCTCTGTGCTTGCAAACAAGGGTTTTTCCACCAAGTATTAAGTCTTTTTTTGTTAGAGGGTTCAAATACTTATTTCACTCAATGAAATGCAAATCAGTTGCTATCTTTTATTTAAAGTTATTTTTTCGATTTTCCTTTTGATGTGCTATCTGCCACTGTTACAATAAACCTACCATTGAAATGATACTGTTCTGAGACTTTTCATTTCTTTGTCATTGGACAAACTTACAAAATCAGTGAGGGGTCAAATAATTATTTCCTCCACTGTATCTGTCCTTTACAGTGTTTAGAAATGTTCTGATTTCTGTGTCCAAAAAATACATTGCGAAATTGCAATGTATCATTGCTGTTACGTTTTGTATGGAAAAATGCCAGACACAGGGTAGCAGCTGCCACCCTCTATAAACCAACTGCTCAGGGAGGTCTTAGTTTTCCTAATTTACTATATTATCATTATGCAGCACTTTTGACGTCCTTGAGACAAAGCCTGGCAGATCCGAATCCACCGCTATGGGTCCAGGTAGAGGCGAATACGTAAGCAGTAAAGAATATTAGGGTGACTTTACAATGCCCATATATTGATCCCACTAGTAGTGAATCAAAGTCAACACTGATCAAAGCAGGGTTCGCGTTGTGGAAGAATGTAATTCTCTTCAAAGATCTAATTCATATGAAACGCTCAGACATATCGTTGGAAGCTATTGAGCAGATGATACCAGATATATCCTTTAACTCGTGGATGCATGAAGGACTTAGGTCAGTAGGAGAGGTGAGAGACGATACAGGGATGATGCAATTTTCTGTTTTCTCTTAAAAGTTTGGGATTTCCAACAGAGAGTTCTACAAATACTTAAAGGGGTTGGCCACCTTATGCATAAAAAAAAAAAAAATATGGCCCCAGATAATAACTAAAGCCAAGAGATATTAGTATAATGATAGATATACTGTGTATGTATAAATTTTCTAATGTGTTCAGCATAGTATGCTCCCATAGATGACAGGCTGTATGGGTGGAGCAAAGTGAAAGTAAAAATCCCAGCATGCATCACAGCAAGCATCTTCAGAGGAGTGGTCACATGACATCCCTGGCCAACTGTGATACCATAGTTACAACAGCACCTCAGATGTCATTTCATCACAGACAAGTCAGCATAATGATGAGAATCATACAAATTTTCTAGATGAATACCATATTAGCAGTTCCATATTACTAAATGATCACCTATGTAGGGTCAACTGACAGGTTGAGCTAAATACAAACAGAAGCGCTCCTACTTCCCCTCCAGCAGCACTGAATCCTGTCAAAGAAGGAAATATAAACTAAATATATATACAAAAAGTTAGGCTACTTTCACACTAGCGTTATTCTTTTCCGGCATTGAGTTCCGTCGTCGGGGCTCTATGCTAGAAAAAAACTGATCAGTCACATCCCCATGCATTCTGAATGGAGAGCAATCCATACAGGATGCATAAAGATGTCTTCAGTTCAGTCTTTTTGACTAATCAGGATGGAGAGAATACCGCAGCATGCTGCGGTATTATCTCTGTCCTAAATTCTGGAAGACATGCAGGAATGCAGACGGATCCAGCATTTGGGTCTGCGCATGCTCTGACCGCAAAAAAAAACACTGGATCCTTTTTTTGCAGATGACACCTGAGTAACGGATCAGGCATTTCAATGCATTTGTCATACGGATTAGGATCCTGATCCATCTGACAAATGCCAACAGTCTGCATGCGTTTTGACTGCCTGCCGGAATCCTATGCCGCAAGTGTGAAAGTAGCCTTTGGGGTGTCTAGAATATATAAATATTATACACAGTTGAGTCCCATTATTATTAGTTTTATTCGATCATAATTTTTTTTTGACCAATCTCGTAAAAAAAACATCTATTTCATGGTTGTTTTGACACAGTTTTTATTTTATTGTTTTACTGCATTCACCTGAGGGGTTAGACCATCTGATATTTTTGTAGAGCAGGTAGTTACAAATGCAGCGATACCTAATATGTATAGTTATTTTAAAAGGGATTCTGTCACCTGGATTTTGCCTATACAGCTGTGGACATCAGCCTCAGGGAACTAACTGCACATGCGCTAGCTGCGAGATTACAGCACCCCCTGCATCCTTCCAATCGTCTCCTTGCTCCGGGACGTCACTAAGTTAGAACGCTGTAATCTTGTAGCTAGCGCATGTGCAGTTCATTCCCTGAGGCTGATGCCAGCACAGGAAAGGAACACTATGCCGGCACTGACATGTGGCGTACTCGCGCATGCGCAAGATTACGGTTTTCTAACTTGGTGACCTCCGGGAGCAAGGAGGAGATTCGAAGGGTTTGTCTGGGTTCCTGAAACGTTAGTAACAGCCTTTGGGCTCCTTACTTGCCTCATTTACATATTTTTTACCTAAATATAAGCACTATAGCGGCTATCTAGCAGCACATGTCCGCAGCTCTATAGTAAAAATCCAGGTCACATTATCCCTTTAAAAAAATCTGTTTTACACAGTGAAAGCATTTTTTTAAAAAAAATCTTATTTTAGTGTATCCTTTTTCTGAAAGACTTAATTTTTTGGGCGATTGTCTTATGTAGGGGCCCAGTTACGGACGTGATGATTCCTTATAGGTCT
The DNA here is from genome assembly GCF_014858855.1 of Bufo gargarizans. NCBI lineage: Eukaryota > Metazoa > Chordata > Amphibia > Anura > Bufonidae > Bufo > Bufo gargarizans. The sequence goes on along the minus strand of NC_058086.1, from coordinate 101,072,859 downwards.
GTGTGTGTATATATATATATATATATATATATATATATATATACACACTACGTGCATAATTATTAGGCAAATGAGTATTTTGACCACATCATCCTCTTTATGCATGTTGTCTTACTCCAAGCTGTATAGGCTCGAAAGCCTACTACCAATTAAGCATATTAGGTGATGTGCATCTCTGTAATGAGAAGGGGTGTGGTCTAATTACATCAACACCCTATATCAGGTGTGCATAATTATTAGGCAACTTCCTTTCCTTTGGCAAAATGGGTCAAAAGAAGGACTTGACAGGCTCAGAAAAGTCAAAAATAGTGAGATATCTTGCAGAGGGATGCAGCACTCTTAAAATTGCAAAGCTTCTGAAGCGTGATCATCGAACAATCAAGCGTTTCATTCAAAATAGTCAACAGGGTCGCAAGAAGCGTGTGGAAAAACCAAGCCGCAAAATAACTGCCCATGAACTGAGAAAAGTCAAGCGTGCAGATGCCAAGATGCCACTTGCCACCAGTTTGGCCATATTTCAGAGCTGCAACATCACTGGAGTGCCCAAAAGCACAAGGTGTGCAATACTCAGAGACATGGCCAAGGTAAGAAAGGCTGAAAGACGACCACCACTGAACAAGACACACAAGCTGAAACGTCAAGACTGGGCCAAGAAATATCTCAAGACTGATTTTTCTAAGGTTTTATGGACTGATGAAATGAGAGTGAGTCTTGATGGGCCAGATGGATGGGCCGTGGCTGGATTGGTAAAGGGCAGAGAGCTCCAGTCCGACTCAGACGCCAGCAAGGTGGAGGTGGAGTACTGGTTTGGGCTGGTATCATCAAAGATGAGCTTGTGGGGCCTTTTTGGGTTGAGGATGGAGTCAAGCTCAACTCCCAGTCCTACTGCCAGTTTCTGGAAGACACCTTCTTCAAGCAGTGGTACAGGAAGAAGTCTGCAAGGTAAGAAAAACATGATTTTCATGCAGGACAATGCTCCATCACACGCGTCCAAGTACTCCACAACATGGCTGGCAAGAAAGGGTATAAAAGAAGAAAATCTAATGACATGGCCTCCTTGTTCACCTGATCTGAACCCCATTGAGAACCCGTGGTCCATCATCAAATGTGAGATTTACAAGGAGGGAAAACAGTACACCTCTCTGAACAGTGTCTGGGAGGCTGTGGTTGCTGCTGCACGCAATGTTGATGGTGAACAGATCAAAACACTGACAGAATCCATGGATGGCAGGCTTTTGAGTGTCCTTGCAAAGAAAGGTGGCTATATTGGTCACTGATTTGTTTTTGTTTTGTTTTTGAATGTCAGAAATGTATATTTGTGAATGTTGGGATGTTATATTGGTTTCATTGGTAAAAATAAATAATTGAAATGGGTATATATTTGTTTTTTGTTAAGTTGCCTAATAATTATGTACAGTAATAGTCACCTGCACACACAGATATCCCCCTAAAATAGCTAAAACTAAAATCAAACTAAAAACTACTTCCAAAAATATTCAGCTTTGATATTAATGAGTTTTTTGGGTTCATTGAGAACATGGTTGTTGTTCAATAATAAAATTAATCCTCAAAAATACAACTTGCCTAATAATTCTGCACTCCCTGTATATATACACACACACACACACACACACACACACACACATATCATACATATATATATATATACACACACATCATATATATATATATATATATATATATATAAACATCTCTTCAAACATGACGGGTACATAGTTCTCCAGGGCTTCCCTGGAGAAGGCTTGTTATGATGACCTTCTTCATGTGCTTGTGCTGGCTGTCATGCAGATTGGAGAGGCAGTCGGCCCCCAGGATTGTACAGACTGATTCCGGCCAGTGAAATAAATTTTATTTATTTATTTATTTTTAAAGTATACATATTACGTATCGCTGCATTTGTAACTACCTGCTCTATAAAAATATCACATGGCCTAACCCCTCAGGTGAATAAAACAATAAAATAAATAAATGTGAAAAAACAACCAGTATATGTTCCCCATTTTGCGAACACCCCATATGTGCTCGTAGCCTGCTGTATTGGTGCACAGCAGGTCTCTACTGGGAAAGTGCAAAATATGGTTTTTTGCAGGCCTGAATTGGCAGACATGGATTTTAGCTGCCTTTCAAATCGCTCCCAGGTCATGGTCTGACTGTAAATTGGAGTCTCGTAGAAAATGTCCGAACTCCAATATTGTCTACCGTTTGGCTTCTTTACTATGCCCGTATGCAGCACGAGTCCCCAAAACTTCTTCATCTCTGCTGCATATACTGGGGTCCAACCTAGGGGTCTAGCATATGGCGAACTATAGTTCTGAGTAATGACTTGTTGGGCGTACAAATTGGTTTGGGCCACCATTAGATTTACAAAATATTCAGAGAAGAAGATTTTGAAAAAATCTAGCTCAGTGAAGCCCGCACAATCTACCAGAATTCCTGAGTGGCCCACAAACTCAGGAATTTGGGGCTGATAATTCTCAGGGGGTGGGGTCCATGTGGGCTCCATCAGCTGCTACCCTGGGGCACCTTCTAGAGGGTCCATTATCAGCAGATGATGATGATCAGGAGGTAGAGAAGTAGAGGAAAGTGGCATCCTCTTCTCCCTCACTAAAACTCGGTATCGGAGGCTAGCATGGCGTATGCCTCTTCAGCTGAGCATAGTCATTGGGATGAATGGGACATTTTTTTTTTGGGGGGGGGGGGGGGTGTGAAACGTGTAAACCTTTATTTAGTGTGAGGGATGTGTATGTAGTGTTTTCACACATGTAGGGGCTTTTAATAAATTTTAAATTAAATTTAGAAGAAAAGTTGTAAAAAAAAAACGTTTTCTGCGAAAATAAAATTTTTTGCGCAAACTGAGCAGACGCGATCAGTAATGGACACAAATTGCACTTACGCAGATGATGTGTTCGTGCAAAAATCTAAACTGACAATAACTGAAATTGAAATCAGCACAAATAATCTGCAGGTGCTAATCAGGCAGGTACGCACTAATAAGCACTTGGAGGTCACAGCAAAAATAATGCACGGACCAATTTGTGTCCGTAAAAAAAGGATGGGAGGGGGGAAGGGGGGTGGAAAGGGACAAGGGATCTGGAACAGCTACAAATGACAAAAAAATCTGTGCAGCTATTCCAGAGGTTGTTGTTTTTTTCAGCAGCAAAAGGGTTAAACTTGTAGTGGTGGTACAGCACAAGTCCCAGCAAGCCACAGCAGAACAGATCCTCTGCATGCAGTCATCAGCTAGAATGGCTGCTTGCAGGGAAGTTCAGCCTCTTCCTGTGCAGCTATAGCGCTGCCATTGGATGGAGCGTTGTTCCAGCCAATCGCAGCGCTGGCAGGGGACCCAAAACACTGGTGTCCCCTGCCTCACCTAGGATGTGACCGGTGCTGACCAGTTCAGCAACATCCACCGTCCCCTGACCTCCACCCGACCCTCCCCACAACTGCTGACAGCTTCCTGGGCTGTCATGTGACCAACACATTGATCTGTCACCTGCAGTGCTTGGAGCTGCAAGGGGGTGGATCGGCACCATGCTGCTCTTTCCTAGCATAGCCTGGCCTGCTAGTAAGAGCAGCCATGGTGCAGCGATTCCACCCCGATCTTCCAGAGACCCACAGACATCATGAAGTACATGTATGTCATGGTTCTTTAAGTCCCGTCAAAATATGACGAACATGTACGTCATGGGTCCTTAAGGGGTTAAAACAGCACACAGCAGCTATGGTGCTCGCGATCAGCCGCCATATTTAAATAACAACCCACCAAGGTATTTTTACCTTGGGTGGTCAGAAAGGGGTTAAAACATTGTACAGGGAGTCCCCTTGTAGCAGTAAACGCTGCTCCTCAATGATCCGCAGGGCGGTGTAATGTGTGTGTCTGTTAGGCCATTGTTGGTGTCGAGGGCAGTGACCGTTGGAGGCTTCATCCGAAGTCGCTTCGTTCTAAACTTAGGAGAAATACTGTACAGTGATTTGTCTCTGTACAGTATTGGAATGTATGGGCTCCAAGGAGCCAAAGTAAGTTATTCACGAAGTTGCGCGAGACTTCATTGAATAACTCAGGTAGTTGATTTTTAAAGTGGAAAAACACTTTAAAACTTGAAACTAAATTCGGCTTCGGTTCAGAGATACTAGACGGGACCGAAACAGAGTTCAGTTTCTAGTTTTAAAGTGTTTTTCAACTTAAAAAATCAACTACCTGAGTTATTCAATAAAGTCTCGCGCAACTTTGTGAATAACTTACTTTGGCTCCTCACGGCCCATACATTCTAATACTGTACGGAGACAAATCACTGTACAGTAATACACCGACGTTTTGAATGAAGAAACTTAGGATGAAGCATCTGCGTCCGTCTCTATGCACAGCTACAAGACGGACTGGAAAAAAATAAATAAAAAAATGAATGAAACAAAAATATATAGAATACATTTTTTTTGTTTCAACAATAAGTTTTTATTAAAAACAGTCAAACGGGCAGCTTTCACTTTGACTTGTACAGTAGAAAATATATAAGAATAAATATTGGGTGCGGAGAACATACAGAAAACCTTTTCTACAGGGAGTGCAGAATTATTAGTCAAGTTGTATTTTTGAGGATTAATTTTATTATTGAACAACAACCATGTTCTCAATGAACCCAAAAAACTCATTAATATCAAAGCTGAATATTTTTGGAAGTAGTTTTTAGTTTGTTTTTAGTTTTAGCTATTTTAGGGGGATATCTGTGTGTGCAGGTTTTTATTACTGTGCATAATTATTAGGCAACTTAACAAAAAACAAATATATACCCATTTCAATTATTTATTTTTACCAGTGAAACCAATATAACATCTCAACATTCACAAATATACATTTCTGACATTCAAAAACAAAACAAAAACAAATCAGTGACTAATATAGCCACCTTTCTTTGCAAGGACACTCAAAAGCCTGCCATCCATGGATTCTGTCAGTGTTTTGATCTGTTCACCATCAACATTGCGTGCAGCAGCAACCACAGCCTCCCAGACACTGTTCAGAGAGGTGTACTGTTTTCCCTCCTTGTAAATCTCACATTTGATGATGGACCACAGGTTCTCAATGGGGTTCAGATCAGGTGAACAAGGAGGCCATGTCATTAGTTTTTCTTCTTTTATACCCTTTCTTGCCAGCCACGCTGTGGAGTACTTGGACGCGTGTGATGGAGCATTGTCCTGCATGAAAATCATGTTTTTCTTGAAGGATGCAGACTTCTTCCTGTACCACTGCTTGAAGAAGGTGTCTTCCAGAAACTGGCAGTAGGACTGGGAGTTGAGCTTGACTCCATCCTTAACCCGAAAAGGCCCCACAAGCTCATCTTTGATGATACCAGCCCAAACCAGTACTACACCTCCTCCTTGCTGGCGTCTGAGTCGGACTGGAGCTCTCTGCCCTTTACCAATCCAGCCATGGGCCCATCCATCTGGACCATCAAGACTCACTCTCATTTCATCAGTCCATAAAACCTTCGAAAAATCAGTCTTGAGATATTTCTTGGCCCAGTCTTGACGTTTCAGCTTGTGTGTCTTGTTCAGTGGTGGTCGTCTTTCAGCCTTTCTTACCTTGGCCATGTCTCTGAGTATTGCACACCTTGTGCTTTTGGGCACTCCATTGATGTTGCAGCTCTGAAATATAGCCAAACTGGTGGCAAGTGGCATCTTGGCAGCTGCACGCTTGACTTTTCTCAGTTCATGGGCAGTTATTTTGCGCCTTGGTTTTTCCACACGCTTCTTGCGACCCTGTTGACTATTTTGAATGAAACGCTTGATTGTTCGATGATCACGCTTCAGAAGCTTTGCAATTTTAAGAGTGCTGCATCCCTCTGCAAGATATCTCACTATTTTTGACTTTTCTGAGCCTGTCAAGTCCTTCTTTTGACCCATTTTTCCAAAGGAAAGGAAGTTGCCTAATAATTATGCACACCTGATATAGGGTGTTGATGTAATTAGACCACACCCCTTCTCATTACAGAGATGCACATCACCTAATATGCTTAATTGGTAGTAGGCTTTCGAGCCTATACAGCTTGGAGTAAGAGGATGATGTGGTCAAAATACTCATTTGCCTAATAATTCTGCACTCCCTGTATTCAGTAAAAGATGTCACATACAACGTGGCCTCCCCAGATAGCAGCCCGAAAATAAAATCACACTGCACCTCCCCCCGCATACAAAATCACACTGCACCTCCCCCCGCATAAAAAATTACACTGCACCTCCCCCCGCATACAAAATCACACTGCACCTCCCCCCGCATACAAAATCACACTGCACCCTCCCCTCTGCATACAAAATCACACTGCACCCTCCCCTCTGCATACAAAATCACACTGCACACCCCCCCTCTGCATACAAAATCACACTGCACCCCCCCCTCTGCATTCAAAATTACACAAAATATTACTCCCCCCCCCCGCATACAATATTACACAGTCCCCCCCCATACAATATTACTCGGCCCCCCCTGCACACAATATTACACAGTCACCCCCCCCATACAATATTACGAAGCCCCCTGCTCACAATATTACACAGTCGTCCTCCCATACAATATTATGAAGCCCCCTGCTCACAATATTACACAGTCGTCCCCCCATACAATATTACGAAGCCCCCCTGCTCACAATATTACGAAGCCCCCAAGCCCCCCTGCTCACAATATTACACAGTCCCCCCCATACAATATTACTAAGCCCCCCTGCACACAATATTACACAGTCCCCCCCATACAATATTACGAAGCCCCCCTGCTCACAATATTACGAAGCCCCCCTGCTCACAATATTACACAGTCCCCCCCATACAATATTACTAAGCCCCCTGCTCACAATATTACACAGTCCCCCCCATACAATATTACTAAGCCCCCTGTTTACAATATTACAGTCCCCCCCATACAATATTACTAAGCCCCCCTGCACACAATATTACACAGTCTCCCCCATACAATATTACGAAGCCCCCTGCTCACAATATTTCACAGTCCCCCCCATACAATATTACTAAGCCCCCCTGCTCACAATATTACACAGTCCCCCCATACAATATTACTAAGCCCCCCTGCACACAATATTACACAGTCCCCCCATACAATATTACTAAGCCCCCCTGCTCACAATATTACACAGTCCCCCCCCATACAATATTACTAAGCCCCCCTGCACACAATATTACACATTCCCCCCCCCATACAATATTACTAAGCCCCCCTGCACACAATATTACACAGTCCCCCCCATACAATATTACTAAGCCCCCCTGCTCACAATATTACACCGTCCCCCGTCATACAATATTACTAAGCCCCCCTGCACACAATATTATGAAGCCCCCCTGCTCACAATATTACAAAGCCCCCCTGCTCACAATATTGCAAAGCCCCCCTGCTCACATTACAAAGCCCCCCTGCTCACAATATTACACAGTCTCCCCCCCATACAATATTACGAAGCCCCCTGCTCACAATATTACAAAGCCCCCCTGCTCACAATATTACACAGTCCCCCCCCAAACAATATTACAAAGCCCCCCTTCTCACAATATTACTAAGCCCCCTGCACACAATATTACACAGTCCCCCCATACAATATTACAAAGCCTCCCTGCTCACAATATTACGAAGCCCCCAAGCCCCCCTGCTCACAATATTACACAGTCCCCCCCATACAATATTACTAAGCCCCCCTGCACACAATATTACACAGTCCCCCCCATACAATATTACGAAGCCCCCCTGCTCACAATATTACACAGTCCCCCATACAATATTACTGAGTCCCCTGCTCACAATATTACATTCCCCCCCATACAATATTACTAAGCCCCCCTGCACACAATATTACATTCCCCCCCATACAATATTACTAAGCCCCCCTGCTCACAATATTACACAGTCCCCCCATACATTATTACTAAGCCCCCCTGCACACAATATTACACAGCCCCCCCATACAATATTACTAAGCCCCCCTGCACACAATATTACACAGTCCCCCCATACAATATTACTAAGCCCCCCTGCTCACAATATTACACAGTCCCCCCATACAATATTACTAAGCCCCCCTGCTCACAATATTACACAGTCCCCCCATACAATATTACTAAGCCCCCTGCTCACAATATTACTAAGCCCCCTGCTCACAATATTACACAGTCCCCCCATACAATATTACTGAGCCCCCTGCTCACAATATTACATTCCCCCCCATACAATATTACTAAGCCCCCCTGCACACAATATTTCACAGTCCCCCCCATACAATATTACTAAGCCCCCCTGCTCACAATATTACACAGTCCCCCCCATACATTATTACTAAGCCCCCCTGCACACAATATTACACAGCCCCCCCATACAATATTACTAAGCCCCCCTGCACACAATATTACACAGTCCCCCCCATACAATATTACTAAGCCCCCCTGCACACAATATTACACAGTCCCCCCCATACAATATTACTAAGCCCCCCTGCTCACAATATTACACCATCCCCGTCATACAATATTACTAAGCCCCCCTGCACACAATATTACGAAGCCCCCCTGCTCACAATATTACAAAGCCCCCCTGCTCACAATATTACAAAGCCCCCCTGCTCACAATATTACAAAGCCCCCCTGCTCACAATATTACAAAGCCCCCCTGCTCACAATATTACACAGTCTCCCCCCCATACAATATTACAAAGCCCCCTGCTCACAATATTACACAGTCCCCCCCAAACAATATTACGAAGCCTCCCTTCTCACAATATTACTAAGCCCCCCTGCACACAATATTACACAGTCCCCCCCATACAATATTACGAAGCCCCCCTGCTCACAATATTACGAAGCCCCCAAGCCCCCCTGCTCACAATATTACACAGTCCCCCCCATACAATATTACTAAGCCCCCCTGCACACAATATTACACAGTCCCCCCCATACAATATTACGAAGCCCCCCTGCTCACAATATTACGAAGCCCCCCCTGCTCACAATATTACACAGTCCCCCCCATACAATATTACTAAGCCCCCTGCTCACAATATTACACAGTCCCCCCATACAATATTACTAAGCCCCCTGCTCACAATATTACAGTCCCCCCCATACAATATTACTAAGCCCCCCTGCATACAATATTACACAGTCCCCCCATACAATATTACTAAGCCCCCCTGCTCACAATATTTCACAGTCCCCCCCATACAATATTGCTATGCCCCCCTGCTCACAATATTACACAGTCCCCCCATACAATATTACTAAGCCCCCTGCACACAATATTACACAGCCCCCCCATACAATATTACTAAGCCCCCCTGCACACAATATTACACAGCCCCCCCCATACAATATTACTAAGCCCCCCTGCACACAATATTACACAGTCCCCCCCCATACAATATTACTAAGCCCCCCTACTCACAATATTACAGTCCCCCCCCATACAATATTACTAAGCCCCCCTGCACACAATATTACACAGTCCCCCCATACAATATTACTAAGCCCCCCTGCACACAATATTGCACCAGTCCCCCCCATGCAATATTACTAAGCCCCCCTGCACACAATATTACACAGCCCCCTGCTCACAATATTACAGTCCCCCCATACAATATTACTAAGCCCCCCTGCACACAATATTACACAGTCCCCCCATACAATATTACTAAGCCCCCCTGCACACAATATTACACAGTCCCCCCATACAATATTACTAAGCCCCCCTGCTCACAATATTTCACAGTCCCCCCCATACAATATTACACAGTCCCCCCATACAATATTACTAAGCCCCCTGCACACAATATTACACAGTCCCCCCATACAATATTACTAAGCCCCCCTGCACACAATATTACACAGCCCCCCCATACAATATTACTAAGCCCCCCTGCACACATTACAAAGTCCCCCCCATACAATATTACTAAGCCCCCCTACTCACAATATTACAGTCCCCCCCCCATACAATATTACTAAGCCCCCCTGCTCACAATAATACACAGTCCCCCCATACAATATTACTAAGCCCCCCTGCACACAATAATACACAGTCCCCCCATACAATATTACTAAGCCCCCCTGCACACAATATTACACAGTCCCCCCATACAATATTACTAAGCCCCCCTGCACACAATATTGCACAGTCCCCCCCATACAATATTACTAAGCCCCCCTGCACACAATATTACTAAGCCCCCCTGCTCACAATATTACAAAGCCCCCCTGCTCACAATATTACACAGTCTCCCCCATACAATATTACAAAGCCCCCTGCTCACAATATTACACAGTCCCCCCCAAACAATATTACGAAGCCTCCCTTCTCACAATATTACTAAGCCCCCCTGCACACAATATTACACAGTCCCCCCCATACAATATTACGAAGCCCCCCTGCTCACAATATTACGAAGCCCCCAAGCCCCCCTGCTCACAATATTACACAGTCCCCCCCATACAATATTACTAAGCCCCCCTGCACACAATATTACACAGCCCCCCCCATACAATATTACGAAGCCCCCCTGCTCACAATATTACAAAGCCCCCCCTGCTCACAATATTACACAGTCCCCCCCATACAATATTACTAAGCCCCCCTGCTCACAATATTACACAGTCCCCCCATACAATATTACTAAGCCCCCTGCTCACAATATTACAGTCCCCCCATACAATATTACTAAGCCCCCCTGCATACAATATTACACAGTCCCCCCATACAATATTACTAAGCCCCCCTGCTCACAATATTGCACAGTCCCCCCCATGCAATATTACTAAGCCCCCCTGCACACAATATTACACAGCCCCCCTGCTCACAATATTACAGTCCCCCCATACAATATTACTAAGCCCCCCTGCACACAATATTACACAGTCCCCCCATACAATATTACTAAGCCCCCCTGCACACAATATTACACAGTCCCCCCATACAATATTACTAAGCCCCCCTGCTCACAATATTTCACAGTCCCCCCCATACAATATTACACAGTCCCCCCATACAATATTACTAAGCCCCCTGCACACAATATTACACAGTCCCCCCATACAATATTACTAAGCCCCCCTGCACACAATATTACACAGCCCCCCCATACAATATTACTAAGCCCCCCTGCACACATTACAAAGTCCCCCCCATACAATATTACTAAGCCCCCCTACTCACAATATTACAGTCCCCCCCCATACAATATTACTAAGCCCCCCTGCTCACAATAATACACAGTCCCCCCATACAATATTACTAAGCCCCCCTGCACACAATATTACACAGTCCCCCCATACAATATTACTAAGCCCCCCTGCACACAATATTGCACAGTCCCCCCCATACAATATTACTAAGCCCCCCTGCACACAATATTACTAAGCCCCCCTGCTCACAATATTACAGTCCACCCATACAATATTATTAAGCCCCCCTGCACACAATATTACACAGTCCCCCCATACAATATTACTAAGCCCCCCTGCACACAATATTACACAGTCCCCCCATACAATATTACAAAGCCCCCTTCTCACAATATTACTAAGCCCCCCCTTCTCACAATATTACACAGTCCCCCCCCATTCAATATTACTAAGCCCCCTGCACACAATATTACACAGCCCCCTCATACAATATTACTAAGCCCCCCTGCACACAATATTACACAGTCCCCCCCATACAATATTACTAAGCCCCCCTGCTCACAATATTACAGTCCCCCCCATACAATATTACTAAGCCCCCCTGCACACAATATTACACAGTCCCCCCCATACAATATTACTAAGCCCCCCTGCACACAATATTACACAGTCCCCCCCATACAATATTACTAAGCCCCTGCACACAATATTACACAGTCCCCCCATACACTATTACTAAGCCCCCCTTCTCACAATATTACTAAGCCCCCCTTCTCACAATATTACTAAGCCCCCCTGCACACAATATTACACAGCCCCCCCCCCCATACAATATTACTAAGCCCCCCTGCACACAATATTACACAGCCCCCCCATACAATATTACTAAGCCCCCCTGCACACAATAATACACAGTCCCCCCCCATACAATAGTACTAAGCCCCCCTGCACACAATATTACACAGTCCCCCCATACAATATTACTAAGCCCCCCTTCTCACAATATTACTAAGCCCCCTTCTCACAATATTACTAAGCCCCCCTTCTCACAATATTACTAAGCCCCCCTGCACACAATATTACACAGTCCCCCCCATACAATATTACGAAGCCCCCTGCTCACAATATTACACAGTCTCCCCCATACAATATTACACAGCCCCCCTGCACACAATATTACACAGCCCCCCGCACAGAATATTACACAGCCCCCACCGCACACAATATTACACAGTCCCCCATACAATATTACTAAGCCCCCCTGCACACAATATTACTCAGTCCCCCCATACAATATTACTATGCCCCCCTGCTCATAATATTACACAGTCCCCCCCCATACAATATTACTAAGCCCCCCTGCACACAATATTACACATTCCCCCCCCCATACAATATTACTAAGCCCCCCTGCACACAATATTACACAGTCCCCCCCATACAATATTACTAAGCCCCCCTGCTCACAATATTACACAGTCCCCCGTCATACAATATTACTAAGCCCCCCTGCACACAATATTATGAAGCCCCCCTGCTCACAATATTGCAAAGCCCCCCTGCTCACAATATTGCAAAGCCCCCCTGCTCACAATATTACAAAGCCCCCCTGCTCACAATATTACACAGTCTCCCCCCATACAATATTACGAAGCCCCCTGCTCACAATATTACACAGTCCCCCCCCAAACAATATTACAAAGCCCCCCTTCTCACAATATTACTAAGCCCCCCCGCACACAATATTACACAGTCCCCCATACAATATTACAAAGCCCCCCTGCTCACAATATTACACAGTCCCCCCCATACAATATTACTAAGCCCCCCTGCACACAATATTACACAGTCCCCCCCCATACAATATTACGAAGCCCCCCTGCTCACAATATTACACAGTCCCCCATACAATATTACTGAGCCCCCTGCTCACAATATTACATTCCCCCCCATACAATATTATTAAGCCCCCCTGCACACAATATTACATTCCCCCCCATACAATATTACTAAGCCCCCCTGCTCACAATATTACACAGTCCCCCCCATACATTATTACTAAGCCCCCCTGCACACAATATTACACAGCCCCCCCATACAATATTACTAAGCCCCCCTGCACACAATATTACACAGTCCCCCCATACAATATTACTAAGCCCCCCTGCTCACAATATTACACAGTCCCCCCATACAATATTACTAAGCCCCCCCTGCTCAGAATATTACACAGTCCCCCCCATACAATATTACTAAGCCCCCTGCTCACAATATTACACAGTCCCCCCATACAATATTACTGAGCCCCCTGCTCACAATATTACATTCCCCCCCATACAATATTACTAAGCCCCCTGCACACAATATTTCACAGTCCCCCCCATACAATATTACTAAGCCCCCCTGCTCACAATATTACACAGTCCCCCCCATACATTATTACTAAGCCCCCCTGCACACAATATTACACAGCCCCCCATACAATATTACTAAGCCCCCCTGCACACAATATTACACAGTCCCCCCATACAATATTACTAAGCCCCCCTGCACACAATATTACACAGTCCCCCCCATACAATATTACTAAGCCCCCCTGCTCACAATATTACACCATCCCCGTCATACAATATTACTAAGCCCCCCTGCACACAATATTACGAAGCCCCCCTGCTCACAATATTACAAAGCCCCCCTGCTCACAATATTACAAAGCCCCCCTGCTCACAATATTACAAAGCCCCCCTGCTCACAATATTACAAAGCCCCCCTGCTCACAATATTACACAGTCTCCCCCCATACAATATTACAAAGCCCCCTGCTCACAATATTACACAGTCCCCCCCAAACAATATTACGAAGCCTCCCTTCTCACAATATTACTAAGCCCCCCTGCACACAATATTACACAGTCCCCCCCATACAATATTACGAAGCCCCCCTGCTCACAATATTACGAAGCCCCCAAGCCCCCCTGCTCACAATATTACACAGTCCCCCCCATACAATATTACTAAGCCCCCCTGCACACAATATTACACAGTCCCCCCCATACAATATTACGAAGCCCCCCTGCTCACAATATTACAAAGCCCCCCCTGCTCACAATATTACACAGTCCCCCCCATACAATATTACTAAGCCCCCCTGCTCACAATATTACACAGTCCCCCCATACAATATTACTAAGCCCCCTGCTCACAATATTACAGTCCCCCCATACAATATTACTAAGCCCCCCTGCATACAATATTACACAGTCCCCCCATACAATATTACTAAGCCCCCCTGCTCACAATATTTCACAGTCCCCCCCATACAATATTGCTATGCCCCCTGCTCACAATATTACACAGTCCCCCCATACAATATTACTAAGCCCCCTGCACACAATATTACACAGTCCCCCCCATACAATATTACTAAGCCCCCCTGCACACAATATTACACAGCCCCCCCCCCCATACAATATTACTAAGCCCTACTGCACACAATATTACACAGTCCCCCCCATACAATATTACTAAGCCCCCCTACTCACAATATTACAGTCCCCCCCCCATACAATATTACTAAGCCCCCCTGCACACAATATTACACAGTCCCCCCATACAATATTACTAAGCCCCCCTGCACACAATATTGCACAGTCCCCCCCCATACAATATTACTAAGCCCCCCTGCACACAATATTACACAGCCCCCCATACAATATTACTAAGCCCCCCTGCTCACAATATTACAGTCCCCCCATACAATATTACTAAGCCCCCCTGCACACAATATTACACAGTCCCCCATACAATATTACTAAGCCCCCCTGCACACAATATTACACAGTCCCCCCATACAATATTACGAAGCCCCCCTTCTCACAATATTACTAAGCCCCCTTCTCACAATATTACACAGTCCCCCCCATACAATATTACTAAGCCCCTGCACACAATATTACACAGCCCCCCCCATACAATATTACTAAGCCCCCCTGCACACAATATTACACAGTCCCCCCCATACAATATTACTAAGCCCCCCTGCTCACAATATTTCACAGTCCCCCCCATACAATATTACACAGTCCCCCCATACAATATTACTAAGCCCCCTGCACACAATATTACACAGTCCCCCCATACAATATTACTAAGCCCCCCTGCACACAATATTACACAGCCCCCCCATACAATATTACTAAGCCCCCCTGCACACAATATTACACAGTCCCCCCCATACAATATTACTAAGCCCCCCTGCTCACAATAATACACAGTCCCCCCATACAATATTACTAAGCCCCCCTGCACACAATATTACACAGTCCCCCCATACAATATTACTAAGTCCCCCTGCACACAATATTGCACAGTCCCCCCCATACAATATTACTAAGCCCCCCTGCACACAATATTACACAGCCCCCCATACAATATTACTAAGCCCCGCTGCTCACAATATTACAGTCCCCCCATACAATATTACTAAGCCCCCCTGCACACAATATTACACAGTCCCCCCCATACAATATTACTAAGCCCCCCTGCACACAATATTACACAGTCCCCCCCCCCCATACAATATTACAAAGCCCCCTTCTCACAATATTACTAAGCCCCCCCTTCTCACAATATTACACAGTCCCCCCCATTCAATATTACTAAGCCCCCTGCACACAATATTACACAGCCCCCCCATACAATATTACTAAGCCCCCCTGCACACAATATTACACAGTCCCCCCCATACAATATTACTAAGCCCCCCTGCTCACAATATTACAGTCCCCCCCATACAATATTACTAAGCCCCCCTGCACACAATATTACACAGTCCCCCCCATACAATATTACTAAGCCCCCCTGCACACAATATTACACAGTCCCCCCATACAATATTACTAAGCCCCCTGCACACAATATTACACAGTCCCCCCATACATTATTACTAAGCCCCCTTCTCACAATATTACTAAGCCCCCCTTCTCACAATATTACTAAGCCCCCCTGCACCCAATATTACACAGCCCCCCCCCCCATACAATATTACTAAGCCCCCCTGCACACAATATTACACAGCCCCCCCATACAATATTACTAAGCCCCCCTGCACACAATAATACACAGTCCCCCCCATACAATATTACTAAGCCCCCCTGCACACAATATTACACAGTCCCCCCATACAATATTACTAAGCCCCCCTTCTCACAATATTACTAAGCCCCCTTCTCACAATATTACTAAGCCCCCCTTCTCACAATATTACTAAGCCCCCCTGCACACAATATTACACAGTCCCCCCATACAATATTACGAAGCCCCCCTGCTCACAATAATACACAGTCCCCCCATACAATATTACTAAGCCCCCCTGCACACAATATTACACAGTCCCCCCATACAATATTACTAAGCCCCCCTGCACACAATATTGCACAGTCCCCCCCATACAATATTACTAAGCCCCCCTGCTCACAATATTACTAAGCCCCCCTGCACACAATATTACTAAGCCCCCCTGCACACAATATTACACAGTCCCCCCATACAATATTACGAAGCCCCCCTGCTCACAATATTACACAGTCTCCCCCATACAATATTACTATGCCCCCCTACACACAATATTACACAGCCCCCACCGCACACAATATTACACAGTCCCCCATACAATATTACTAAGCCCCCCTGCTCACAATATTACTAAGCCCCTCTGCTCACAATATTACTAAGCCCCCCTGCACACAATATTACACAGTCTCCCCCCCCCCCCCCATACAATATTACAATCCCAGGGTAAGGGAATCATTCAGCATTCAGCATTCAGTTCTCAATCCCCCACCCCTCAGCACATCCACAGCACATGTACCTCCAGCACTGACACTCTTTCCCCCCTCTATCAGTGGTGACCTGCTCTGCAAACAGCCTGATCTCTCCATCTTCCGACACTTCATTTCCCGCTGCCCATTCAGTCACGTGAGTGACTCATTGATGTCTGAAGGTCTGTTTCTTGATAGGAGTTTAACCCCTTAGTCCGTTTTGTGTCTGGAGTTTAGCTGAGAATAAAATAAGAGGGCACATTGAGGGCTGCAGGGGGAGATCGGGGAATCTCAGAAGTCTGACACAGAGTAGGAGCGGGGAGCGTGCCTGTGGCAGGGGCTGACTGGGCATGTGCATTTACACAGCAACCATGGACGGATCTTCTCCATGTCTTGTGCAGCCATGGACGGACTGGCTGCACATCAGAGCGGAGCTCAGGGGGTGTGGCTTCAGATTGTTTAAAAAATAGGCATATCTTCTTAAAGACATATATTAGGAAATGTCTTTTTTCCCTGCCTCCCACACAGTTGCTGAAAATACATGGAGAGTGGCCAACCCCTTTAAGATTGAGATCTTTGTTGAATTCCCTACCAGAGAAAGTAGGTAAACTGGATTCACTATTTGCATCATATTTTTTTTTAGCGGGGAATAAGGAGAAGGGTATTTCCAAGTTCTATAGGCTGCTTCTAGACGCTCATAACAATGAGACCGTGACAGGTTTAGATAATTGGGCCAAAGATTTGGGACTGCCTGCGGATCAAATTGCGTGGGAACACATATTTTCGCTACCTCAAAAATACTCTAAATGTTCGTATCACTTGGAGGCAACCAGGAAACTAATTTATAGATGGTACATGACTCCAGAAGGGTTGTATTTGATATTGCCGGAAGTATCAAACTTGTGTTGGAGGTGTGGGAGGAATGTGGGGAGTATGATGCACATTTTCTAGGAGTGCACCAAACTAAAACCCTTTTGGAAGGCAGTGCTTAACATGCTTTCCTCGTTTCCTCACCTAACTCTCCCCTTTACTCCAGACTTAGTCTTATTGCTGAACGGGTTACACTTGGTGCCAAAGGCCTATCGCACGATTGTGTTTCATGTATTAATGGCTGCCAAAATCCTTATAGCTAAATACTGGAAATCTACTAAAGTCCCTACCATTTCAGAGGTTGTCAACCGTGTCAGCTACCATTGCGAAATGGAAGGTACCTTGGCGTCATGTCAGGGCATGTTTACACACTACTTGAAAAGCTGGGGCAGGTGGAAACAGAAATGTCCTGCTCCTACCAAATAATAGAGAGAGATGGGGAAATCTTTGGGAGTAGATGTTTTTTATATGTCATTGCGAGGGGTGTCAAATCAGCTTGTGTAGACGTGGTGCGTCCTTTTTCAATAAGAGATCTTTGATTAGCTCGTGGGTCTAGTGAATATCATTCGTGCATAAGGTGAAGATGGGTAGTATATATACCTTCGGACCATGGATAGGTTGTTGTTATGTTCATGTTTTGTTTTTATTTCCCATGTCCCTCCCACTTACCCCTCACCCTGATATGGGCAATTGATGGATGCACAGCCATGACTTAATGTGACATCAAGATATTGAATGTCTGTATACGCTGCTGTTACCAAAATGCCTGTATTGTTTTGCTCATTCACTTAATAAAAATATTGTGAAAGAAATACAGCCATTTTGGGCATAGAAATATTTAATTTAGGCCTACACTGGTTCAGGCCATGTGAAATACACCCTCTACATACAGGGGTTTGATTCAGGCATTTGAAATACAGACATATTAACCACTTCAGCCCCGCTAGCTAAAACCCCCTTCATGACCAGAGCACTTTTTACATTTCGGCACTACACTTCTTTTACCGTTTATCGCTCGGTCATGCAACTTACCACCCAAATGAATTTTACCTCTTTTCTTCTCACTAATAGAGCTTTCATTTGGTGGTATTTTATTGCTGCTGACATTTTTACTTTTTTTATTAATCAAAATGTAACGATTTTTTTGCCAAAAAATGAAATTTTTCACTTTCAGCTGTAAAATTTTGCAAAAAAAACGACATCCATATATAAATTTTTTGCCAAATTTATTGTTCTACATGTCTTTGATTAAAAAAAATGTTTGGGCAAAAAAAAAAAAATGGTTTGGGTAAAAGTTATAGCGTTTACACACTATGGTACAAAAATGTGAATTTCCGCTTTTTGAAACAGCTCAGATTTTCTGAGCACCTGTCATGATTCCTGAGGTTCTACAATGCCCAAACAGTAGAAAAACCCCACAAATGACCCAATTTCGGAAAGTAGACACCCTAAGGTATTCACTGATGGGCATAGTGAGTTCATAGAACTTTTTATTTTTTGTCACAAGTTAGCGGAAAATGATGATGATTTTATTTTTTTATTTTTTTCTTACAAAGTCTCATATTCCACTAACTTGCGACAAAAAATAAAAAATTCTAGGAACTCACCATGCCCCTCACAGAATACCTTGGGGTGTCTTCTTTCCAAAATGGCGTCACTTGTGGGGTAGTTATACTGCCCTGGCAATTTAGGGGCCCAAATGTGTGAGAAGTACTTTGCAATCAAAATGTGTAAAAAATGGCCTGCGAAATCCGAAAGGTGCACTTTGGAATATGTGCCCCTTTGCCCACCTTGGCAGCAAAAAAGTGTCACACATGTGGTATCGCCGTACTCAGGAGAAGTTGGGGAATGTGTTTTGGGGTGTCATTTTACATATACCCATGCTGGGTGAGAGAAATATCCTGGCAAAAGACAACTTTTCCAATTTTTTATACAAAGTTGGCATTTGATCAAGATGTTTATCTCACCCAGCATGGGTATATGTAAAATGACACCCCAAAACACAATCCGCCAACTTCTCCTGAGTACGGCGATACCATATGTGTGACACTTTTTTGCAGCCTAGATGTGCAAAGGTGCCCAAATTCCTTTTAGGAGGGCATTTTTAGACATTTGGATCCCAGACTTCTTCTCACGCTTTAGGGCCCCTAAAAAGCCAGGGCAGTATAAATACCCCACATGTGACCCCACTTTGGAAAGAAGACACCCCAAGGTATCCAATGAGGGGCCTGGCAAGTTCATAGAATTTTTTTTTTTTCGCATAAGTTAGCGGAAATTGATTATTTTTTTTTTTTCTCACAAAGTCTCACTGTCCGCTAACTTAGGACAAAAATTAAAATCTTTCATGGACTCAATATGCCCCTCAGCGAATACCTTGGGGTGTCTTCTTTCCAAAATGGGGTCAGTTGTGGGGTGTTTGTACTGCCCTGGAATTTGAGGGTCTCCGCAATCATTACATGTATGGCCAGCATTAGGAGTTTCTGCTATTCTCCTTAGGCCTCATGCACACGGACGTTTTTTTTCACGGTACGCAAAACGGGGTTCCGTTGGTCCGTGATCCGTGACCGTTTTTCCGTCCGTGGGTCTTCCTTGATTTTTGGAGGATCCACGGACATGAAAAAAAAGTCATTTTGGTGTCCGCCTGGCCGTGCGGAGCCAAACGGATCCGTCCTGAATTACAATGCAAGTCAATGGGGACGGATCCGTTTGATGTTGACACAATATGGTGCCATTTCAAACGGATCCGTCCCCATTGACTTTCAATGTAAAGTCTGGAGTTCTGTTATACCATCGGATTGGAGTTTTCTCCAATCCGATGGTATATTTTAACTTGTAGCGTCCCCATCACCATGGGAACGCCTCTATGTTAGAATATACTGTCGGATATGAGCTACATCGTGAAACTCATTTCCGACAGTATATTCTAACACAGAGGCGTTCCCATGGTGATGGAGACGCTTCAGGTTAGAATATACAAAAAAACTGTGTACATGACTGTCCCCTGCTGCCTGGCAGGTGCTGCCAGGCAGCAGGGGGCAGACCCCCCCCCCCCTGTTTTTAACTCATTGGTGGCCAGTGGGCCCCCCCTCCCCTGTTGTTAACTCGTTGGTGGCCAGTGTGCGCACCCCCCTCCCTCCCTCCCTCTATTGTAATAATAGCATTGGGGCCAGTGTGCGCAACCCCCCCCCCCTCCCTCCCTCTATTGTAATAATAGCATTGGGGCCAGTGTGCGCGCCCCCCCACCCCCCCCCTCCCTCCCTCTATTGTAATAATAGCATTGGGGCCAGTGTGCGCGCCCCCCCAACCCCCCCTCCCTCCCTCTATTGTAATAATAGCATTGGGGCCAGTGTGCCCCCCCCCCCCCCATCATCGGTGGCAGCCGAGTAGAAGATTCATACTTACCTGGCTGCTGGCTGCTGCGATCTCTGTGTCCGGCCGGGAGCTCCTCCTACTGGTAAGTGACAGGTCTGTGCGGCGCATTGCTGTCACTTACCAGTAGGAGGAGCTCCCGGCCGGACGCAGACATCGCAGCAGCCAGCAGCCAGGTAAGTATGAAAATCTTCTACTCCGCTGCCACCGATGATCGGGGGGGGGGGGCGCACACTGGCCCCAATGCTATTATTACAATAGAGGGAGGGAGGGGGGGGTTGGGGGGGTGCGCACACTGGCCCCAATGTATTAAAACAATAGAGGGAGGGAGGGGGGGGGTTGGGGGGGCGCGCGCACACTGGCCCCAATGTATTAAAACAATAGAGGGAGGGAGGGAGGGGGGTGCGCACACTGGCCACCAACGAGTTAACAACAGGGGAGGGGGGGGCCGCACAATGATATTCAAACTGGGGAGGGGGGGGGTCTGCCCCCTGCTGCCTGGCAGCCCTGATCTTTTACAGGGGGATATGATGGGGTTAATTGTACTATCATATCCCCCTGTAAGAGATCGGGTGCTGCCAGGCAGCAGTCTTGTACACAGTTTGTAGTGTATTCTAACTAGAAGCGTCCCATCACCATGGGAACGCCTCTGTGTTAGAATATACTGTCGGATCTGAGTTTTCACGAAGTGAAAACTCAGCTCTGAAAAAGCGTTTATGCAGACGGATCTTCGGATCCGTCTGTATGAAACTAAAACCTACGGCCACGGATCACGGACACGGATGCCAATCTTGTGTGCATCCGTGTTCTTTCACGGACCCATTGACTTGAATGGGCCCGTGAACCGTTGGCCGTGAAAAAAATAGGACAGGTCATATTTTTTTCACGGCCAGGAAACACGGCTCACGGATGCGGCTGCCAAACGGTGCATTTTCCGATTTTTCCACGGACCCATTGAAAGTCAATGGGTCCGTGAAAAAAAACGGAAAACAGCACAACGGCCACGGATGCACACAACGGTCGTGTGCATGAGGCCTTATATTGAGCATACAGGTAATGAGATTTTTTTTTTCCGTTCAGCCTCTGGGCTGAAAGAAAAAAATGAACGGCACAGATTTCTTCATTCGCATCGATCAATGTGGATGAAAAAATCTCTGCCACAAAAAAAAAAAATGGAGGGGAAAGGCGTCTGCCAGGACATAGGAGCTCCGCCCTACATCCATACCCACTTAGCTCGTATGCCCTGGCAAACCAGATTTCTCCATTCACATCAATCGATGTGGATGAATAAATCATTGCCGGGATTTTTTATTTTTTTATATATATACAAAGTGTTTGCCAAAGCATAGGAACGCCGCCTCCTCCTCAGCTCGTATGCCTCGGCAAATGTATCTGTTACTGCAGAGGAGAAAATCTCATCTTGCAGCGCCGCATACACCGACTTGCGTGTAATCTGACAGCACAATGCTTCTGTCAGAATGCACATCAGTGCTGCAGCTAATCGATCGGTTGGTCTACCTGGAAGGTAAAAAAAGAAAAAAAAAAAGAAAAGAAAAAACCAGGCCGCAACGCAATAATTTTATTAACTTTGCAACAGAACATATAAACTTTAACTTTTTTAACTGAACATTAACCTTTTTGCTTACTGGTGTTTGCAGCAGCTGTATGTGAATGGGCCCTAATAGCCCTGTGTGCCTGTCCTGGTGAGATGTGATCCCTATGCTAAGTGTACCTGTGTGTGGTACTTCCGGAAACACTCTCCAAAGCATAGGGCAGGGTGGTCAGGACAGTCAGGACAGAAATAGCGGGTGTCACGCCTTATTCCACTCCTGCTACAGACACGACATCTTTTTCGGGGTGACGGTTGGGTTGAGGTACCAGGAACGACATTGGGGAAATTTCGCTCGTGTAGACGGCTAACTACACTGGTGGATGGGGCCACGGAACCTCCTGGGTACAGGAGGTTCTCGATGATCTCTTCCTGAAATTTGAGCAAGGATCCAGTTCTCCCAGCCTTACTGTAGAGAACAAAACTATTGTACAGAGCCAATTGAATTAAATATACAGACACCTTCTTATACCAGCGTCTGGTTCTGCGGGAAACTAAATACGGAGACAACATCTGGTCATTGAAGTCCACCCCTCCCATGTGAAGGTTATAGTCGTGGACTGAGACGGGCTTTTCAATGACACGGGTTGCTCGCTCAATTTGTATTGTCGTGTCTGCGTGAATGGAGGAGAGCATGTAAACGTCACGCTTGTCTCTCCATTTCACCGCGAGCAGTTCTTCGTTACACAGTGCGGCCCTCTGCCCCCTTGCAAGACGGGTGGTAACGAGCCGTTGGGGGAAGCCCGCGCGACTAGTTCGCGCGGTACCACAGGCGCCAATCCGTTCTAGAAACAAATGCCTAAAGAGGGCCACACTTGTGTAAAAATTGTCCACATAAAGATGGTACCCCTTGCCGAATAAGGGTGACACCAAGTCCCAAACTGTCTTCCCACTGCTCCCCAGGTAGTCAGGGCAACCGACCGGCTCCAGGGTCTGATCTTTTCCCTCATAGATCCGAAATTTGTGGGTATAGCCTGTGGCCCTTTCACAGAGCTTATACAATTTGACCCCATACCGGGCGCGCTTGCTTGGGATGTATTGTTTGAAGCCAAGGCGCCCGGTAAAATGTATCAGGGACTCGTCTACGCAGATGTTTTGCTCTGGGGTATACAAATCTGCACATTTCTGGTTGAAATGGTCTATGAGGGGCCGAATTTTGTGGAGCCGGTCAAAAGCAGGGTGGCCTCTGGGACGGGAGGCGGTGTTGTCACAAAAGTGCAGGAAACGCAGGATGGCCTCAAAACGTGCCCTGGACATAGCAGCAGAGAACATGGGCATGTGATGAATCGGGTTCGTGGACCAATATGACCGCAATTCATGCTTTTTTGTCAGGCCCATGTTGAGGAGGAGGCCCAGAAAAGTTTTAATTTCGGAAACTTGGACTGGTTTCCACCGGAAAGGCTGGGCATAAAAGCTTCCCGGGTTAGCGGTGATAAATTGTGTGGCATACCTGTTTGTTTCGGCCACAACTATGTCTAAGAGCTCCGCAGTCAAGAACAGCTCAAAAAATCCCAGGGCCGAACCGATCTGAGCTGTCTCAACCCGAACTCCAGACTGGGCAGTGAAAGGGAAAACTACAGGTGCGGCTGAAGTTGGGGACTGCCAATCAGGGTTTGCCAGCACCTCAGGGATTCTAGGGGCTCTACGGGCACGTCTTTGCGGTGGCTGCGACGGGGTCACTACTGCACGTGCCACCGTACCAGCTTCAACTGCCCTTCTGGTGCTCGCTACTTCACCAGGTTGTACAGCAGTGCTGGTACTAGGTCCAGGGAGGGCTGGGCCGCTGGTGTATGCCTCACCACGTAATCCGACAGCACCAGCCCCACTCTGCTGCTCTTGAAGCGGATCCTGCGCAACCTGTGGTCTAGTGTCACAGGGCCGGGTACGCCTGGTGGTATCAGGGACCTCAGCCTCCTCGTCCGAACTTTGGGTCCGAGAGCCACTGCTTTCTACAGGTTCGTATTCTGACCCGCTGGATTCATCAGATGAGGGTTCCCACTCCTCATCCGACTGGGTCAGAAGCCTGTAGGCCTCTTCAGAGGAATACCCCCTGTTTGACATTTTGGGCAACTAAATTTAGGGGTATTCCCTGAGACTACCCAAGAAAAAAAAAGCAAGCCTGTCTTACAAAGGGGAGGCTAGCGAAGTACCGGAGGCCGCTGCGGTTGATAAAAAATATCAAAACTGATTTTTTTATCGCCGCAGTGCGTGTAAAGTGATTGTGCAGTGATCAAAAAAAAAATTGTTTTTGTCACTGCGGTGGGGCGGGCGTGGGCGAACGCACGTGTGGGCGACAGATCAGGCCTGATCGGGCAAACACTGCGTTTTGGGTGGAGGGCGAACTAAAGTGACACTAGTACTATTATAGATCTGACCGTGATCAGTTTTGATCACTTCCAGATACTATAAAAGTACAAATGCTGATTAGCGATACGCTAATCAGCGAATAACGGACTGCGGTGCGGTGGGCTGGGCGCTAACTGATCGCTAACTACCTAACCAAGGGGCCTAAACTATACCTAAAACCTAACGGTCAATACCAGTGAAAAAAAAAAGTGACAGTTTACACTGATCACTTTTTTCCTTTCACTAGTGATTGACAGGGGCGATCAAAGGGGTGATCAAAGGGTTAATTAGGGTTCAGGGGGGTGATCTGGGGCTATAGTGTAGTGTTTGGTGTACTCACAGTGTAGCCTGCTCCTCTGCTGGATCCAACCGACAAAAAGAACCAGCAGAGGAGCAGGCAGCCATATATCAGATCATATTTACTAATATGATCTGATATATGGCCTCTGATTGTTTTTTTTAAAAATCGCCAGCCTGCCAGCCGCGATCATTGGCTGGCAGGCTGGTGACCCGACCCCCCTCTACGAAATGCCGGCGCGAACTGTGCATGCGCGGCCGCATATTCGCGTCATCTCGCGTCTCGCAAGATGATGCGTATATGCGTGACTGTGCGCAGCGCTGCCGCCTCCGGACCGCACATCTGCGTTAGGCGGTCCGGAGGCGGTTAAATATAGCCATTTTGTAAAAAGAAATATTTAATTCAGGCCTACACTGGTTCAGACCATGTGAGATACACCATCCACATACAGGGGTTTGATTCAGGCGTTTGAAATACAGCCATTTGGTGATCCAATATTGGGATCAGGCCTACACTGGTTCAGGCCGTATGAGATACACCCTCTACATACAGTGGTTTGATTCAGGCATTCAAAATACAGCCATTTTGGGCAAAAACATATTTAATTTAGGCATACACTGGTTCAGGCCCTGTGAGATACACCCTCTACATACAGGGGTTTGATTCAGGCATTTTAAATACAGCCATTTGAAATACAGCCATTTTGGGCAAAGAAAAATTTAATTTAGGCATACACTGGTTCAGACCGTGTGAGATACACTCTCTACATACGTGGGTTTTACTCAGTCATTTGAAATACAGCCATTTGGTGCACCAATATTGAATTGAGGCCTACAATGGTTCAGGCTGTGTGAGATACACCCTCTACGTACAGGGGTTTGATTCAGGCATTTGAAATACAGCCATTTTGGGCAAATAAATATTTAATTCAGGCCTACACAGGTTCAGACCATGTGAGATACACCCTCTACATACAGAGGTTTGATTCAGACATTTGAAATACGGCCATTTTAAATACAGCCATTTTGTGAAAATAAATATTTAATTCAGGCCTACACTGGTTCAGACCGTGTGAGATACACCCTCCACATACAGATGTTTGATTCAGGCATTTGAAATACAGCCTTTTTGGGCAAATAAATATTTAATTCAAGCCTACCCTGGTTCAGGCCATGTGAAATACACCCACTACATACAGGGGTTTGATTCAGGCATTTGAAATACAGCCATTTTGGGCAAAGAAATATTTAATTCAGGCCTACACTGGTTCAGACCGTGTGAGATACACCCTCTACATACAGATGTTTGATTCAGGCATTTGAAATACAGCCTTTTTGGGCAAAAAAATATTTAATTCAAGCCTACACTGGTTCAGACCGTGTGAGATACACCCTCTACATACAGGGGTTTTATTCAGGCATTTGAAATACAGCCATTTGAAATACAGCCATTTTGGGCAAAGAAATATTTCATTCAGGCCTATACTGGTTCAGACCGTGTGAGATACACCCTCTACATACAGGGGTTTGATTCAGGTATTTGAAATACAGCCTTGTTGGGCAAAGAAATATTTAATTTAGGCCTACACTGGTTCAGGCCGTGTGAGATACATCCTATACACACGGGTTTGATTCAGGCATCTGAAATACAGCCATTTGAAAAACAGCCATTTTGTGAAAAGAAATATTTAATTCCCTTACGTCCTACCAGCAGCACAGATGGGGTTAACTGCCCCCCGTGGACTGGTAGGACCGGCGGAATTTTAATGAGCCCAAAGATTAAACCAATAAAAGAACTCCAGCTCCCTTAAAGGGAGGGGTTCATCCCCCAGCCCACCGTGTTTTTTTCTGTCCTCCGGACAGGTGGACTGGCGAGTTTTTTTCCCCTGGTTTATTTTTTAGACAGGGGTTTTGGGACGCTATCATGCTGACAGGTTTCTCAGTCCCTCTTTTACTTATCTGCGTGCGCTTATATTGCGCTCTTGTAGCATGTTTTTTCCGTGCTCGCAGGTCCTCCCACTCCCCTGCGATAGCCGGCAGCGCTCCTGTTGCTGGGTGCCGCCATGACCGGAAGTGACGCTGCCCTTGCCTCGGCGTCACTTCCGGTTTCCTCGGCGTCGGCCGGCCGGATTTATTCCGGCCGTTCTTTTTCTTTTTCTTGCGCAGCAGGGATGAGTGATATGTGGGGACATTTCCTTATAGGCTTAGGCCTTTTCTTCCCCCTTTTTTTCCAAAGGGAGTTTTGTTTTGTAGCTGTGCTTAGGGGGAGGTTTTTAGCTTGGACTTTGCCACTCCCCTGGGCGGAGCTATCCTATTTAAGCTCCCTGATTCCCTCAGTCGGTCTCTGGTTGCGCTGCTTTAACAAGCTAGCTCCAGAGTCTCCTGATTTGTGAAACATTGCCTTCAGACTGCTCTTTCTCTTTTGCTCAGCAATCTTGTTCTCTCCTCTGGTTCGTGCTTAAGACATTGGAGGGGTTTTTCTTATTTCCATTTAATGATGCTTTAAATTCCTCTCCTTTTTGTTCCCTTTTTTTAGCTATGGCCTCTCCCAGAGAGCCCGATCAGCTTCGGAAATCAGCCACCAAGAGGAGACACCTGGCTTGCTATGACTGCAATACGCCTCTTGAGGACAGCTGCCCATTTTCTAGACGCAACAGCTGTCGTTCCGCCACTGCTACCGAGCCTTCCATGCAGGATATGTACCAGTGGGCTAAGACTTATGTCGACGACTCCATTAAAGGGGTCGTAAGTCTCCTTAATGAGAGACTACCTGTTCCCTCCCAAACACCAATGGAGGTGCCCCTTTTTCCATGATCCCGAGGGTATTGATGAAAATCCGTCAGGATCAGGCCTCGGTAATAGCCATCATACCGTTCTGGCCCAGGAGATCCTGGTTTACCCAGCTCATTCAGATGAGTCGGGGACAATATTGGAGACTCCCCCCGGAGCAGACCCTGGTGTCGTGGGACACGCATCTCTGCCCAGATCTGCACAGATTCAACCTGACAGCCTGGAGGTTGACCAGTCCCTTCCCAGAGTGGAAGGGCTCTCTGAGTCGGTCCTGAGAACTTTATCGCATTCCAGAGCAGAGTCTACCAGAAAGGCCTACTCTCGGATTATGAGGATCTTCGCCTCTTGGTGTAGCTCCAACCAGGTGGCGTCTGCAGATCCGCCCCTCGCAGCGATCTTACAGTTCCTCCAGGATGGGATAGAGAGAGGTCTCTCCCCTTCTACCCTGAAGGTCCAAGTTTTTGCCATCTCAGCCTGTCTTAACAGACCATATTCTCGGGACCCGCTCATCAAGCGCTTCCTTAAAGGAGCGGAAAGATTGAAGCCTACAATACTGAGACCCGTTCCTCAATGGGATTTGTCAGTTGTTCTTAAGGGGCTAGCATCTCCCCCCTTTGAACCCTTGGAGGAGGCAAGTTTTAAACTTTTAACTCTTAAGATGGTTTTTCTTCTGGCCATAACTTCGGCCAAAAGAGTTTCGGAGCTTCAAGCTTTCTCCGCATCTTACCCTTATACCATGTTTCTACAAGACAGGGTCCTTCTGAAATTTCTACCTTACTTTAGACCTAAGGTTTCTACCTTCCAAAATATTAATCAGGTAGTCTCTCTACCTGTATTGCTCTCTGCCTCCTCCTCTGATGCTCCAGTTCGACATCCACTGGACATAGCTAGATGCCTTCAGATCTATGTGGATAGATCTAAAGAGTTCAGGATGGATGAAAATCTCTTTATCCTGTTTGCCGGTAAGTCAAAAGGCCGTAAAGCGTCTAAAACGACTATTAGTCGCTGGGTTAAGGAGGCCATTAGGGAAGCCTTTATTTCCCAAGCCTTAGATCCTCCGGAGTTTGTGAGGGCCCATTCTACAAGGGCCGTAGCTACCTCTGTTGCGGAAAGAATTCTTCTCCCCCTAGAGTTGATCTGTAAGGCAGCCTCCTGGAGCTCTGAGTCTACCTTCATCTCCCATTATAGGATCGATGCTAGGATATCGGAGTTCTCGGCCTTTGGGCAGACAGTCCTTACTTCTGCCGAGCATGAGGACCCTCCCTAGGGGATTCTTCTTGCTATCTCCCCATCTGTGCTGCTGGTAGGACGTAAGGGAATCGTTAATTTCTAACGATAATTTGTTTTCCCTTAGTCCTAACAGCAGCACACAAATTTCCCGCCCTAAAGTACTTTTTTTCTTGTAACATACACGGTGGGCTGGGGGATGAACCCCTCCCTTTAAGGGAGCTGGAGTTCTTTTATTGGTTTAATCTTTGGGCTCATTAAAATTCCGCCGGTCCTACCAGTCCACGGGGGGCAGTTAACCCCATCTGTGCTGCTGTTAGGACTAAGGGAAAACAAATTATCGTTAGAAATTAATGATTCAGGCCTACACTGGTTCAGACCGTGTGAGATACACCCTCCACATACAGGGGTTTGATTCAGGCATTTGAAATACAGCCATTTGGTGCACCAATATTGGAATAAGGCCTACACTGGTTCAGGCCGTATGAGATACACCCTCTACATACAGTGGTTTGATTCAGTGATTTGAAATACAGCCATTTTGGGAAAATAAATATTTCATTCAAGCCTACACTGGTTCAGACCGTGTGAGATACACCCTCTAATTACAAGGGTTTGATTCAGACATTTGAAATACAGTCAATTGAAATACAGCCATTTTGGGCAAATAAATATTTAATTCAGGCCTACACTGGTTCAGACCGTGTGAGATACACCCTCTACATACAGGGGTTTGATTCAGGCATTTGAAATACAGCCATTTGCAATACAGCCATTTTGGGCATAGAAATATTTAATTTAGGCCTACACTGGTTCAGGCCATGTGAAATACACCCTCTACATAGAGGGGTTCGATTCAGGCATTTGAAATACAGCCATTTTGGGCAAAGAAATATTTAATTCAGGCCTACAATGGTTCAGACCGTGTGAGATACACCCTCTACATAGAGGGGTTTGATTCAGGCGTTTGAGATACAGCCATTTGAAATACAGCCATTTTGTAAAAAGAAATATTTAATTCAGGCCTACACTGGTTCAGACAGTGTGAGATACACCCTCTACATACAGGGGTTTGATTCAGGCCTTTGAAATACAGCCATTTGGTGCATCAATATTGAATTCAGGCCTACAATGGTTTATGCTGTGTGAGATACATCCTCTACATACAAGGGTTTGATTCAGGCATTTGAAATACAGCTTTTTGAAATACAGCCATTTTGGGCAAATAAATATTTAATTCAGGCCTACACTAGTTCAGACAGTGTGAGATACACCCTCTACATACAGGGGTTTGATTCAGGCATTTGAAATACAGCCATTTTGGGCAAATGAATATTTAATTCAGGCCTACACTGGTTCAGACCGTGTGAGATACACCATCCACATACAGGGGTTTGATTCAGGCATACAAAATACAGCCATTTTGGGCAAAGAAATATTTAATTTAGGCATACACTGGTTGAGGACCTGTGAGATGCACCCTCTACATACAGGGGTTTGATTCAGGCATTTGAAATACACTCATTTGAAATACAGCCATTTTGGGCAAAGAAATATTTAATTCAGGCCTACACTGATTCAGACCATGTGAGATACACCCTCTACATACAGGGGTTTGATTCAGGCATTTGAAATACAGCCATTTGAAAAACAGCCATTTTGGGTAAATGAATATTTAATTCAGGCCTACACTGGTTCAGGCCGTGTGAGATACACACTCTACATACAGGGGTTTGATTCAGGCATTTGAAGTACAGCCATTTTAAATACAGCCATTTTGTGAAAAGAAATATTTAATTCAGGCCTACACTGGTTCAGACCGTGTGAGATACACCCTCCACATACAACCATTTGATGCACCAATATTGGAATCAGGCCTACACTGGTTCAGGCCATATGAGATACACCCTCTACATACAGTGGTTTGATTCAGGCATTCAAAATACACCCATTTGAAATAGAGCCATTTTGGGCAAAGAAATATTTCATTCAGGCCTAAACTGGTTCAGACCGTGTGAGATACACCCTCTACATACAGGGGTTTGATTCAGGCATTTGAAATAAAGCCATTTGAAATACAGCCATTTTGGGCAAAAAAATATTTAATTTAGGCATAAACTGGTTCAGGCCCTGTGAGATACACCCTCTACATACAGGGGTTTGATACAGGCATTTGAAATACAGCCATTTTGTGAAAAAAATATTTAATTCAGGCCTACACTGGTTCAGACCGTGTGAGATACGCCCTCCACATACAGGGGTTTGATTCAAGCGTTTGAAATACAGCCATTTTGGGCATAGAAAAATTTAATTTTGAATTTAGGCCTACACTGGTACAGGCCATGTGAAATGCACCCTCTACATATAGGGGTTCGATTCAGGCATTTGAAATACATCCATTTTGGGCAAAGAAATATTTAATTTTGGCCTACACTGGTTCAGGTCGTGTAAGATACATCCTCTACATACAGGGGTTTGATTCAGGCATTTGAAATACAGCCATTTTGGGCAAAGAAATCTTTAATTTAGGCCTACACTGGTTCAGACCGTGTGAGATACGTCCTCTACATACAGGGGTTTGATTCAGGCATTTGAAATACAGCCATTTGAAATACAGCCATTTTGGGCAAAGAAATATTTACGGTTCAGACCGTGTAAGATACACCCTCTACATACAGGGGTTTGATTCAGGCATTTGAAATATAGCCATTTTGTGCAAAGAAATATTTAATTCAGGCCCACACTGGTTTAGACCGTGTGAGATACACCTTTTACATACAGGGGTTTAATTCAGGCATTTCAAATACAGCCAGTTTAGGGAAAGAAATCTTTAATTCAGGCCTACACTGGTTCAAGCCGTGTGAGATACACCTTTTACATACAGGGGTTTGATTCAGGCATTTGAAATACAGCCATTTGGTGCACCAATATTGAATTCAAGCCTACACTGGTTCAGGCCGTGTGAGATACACCCTTTACTTACAGGGTTTTGATTCGGGCATTTTCAAATATAGCCATTTTGGGCCCAAAAATTTTTTTAGTTGAGGCCTAGTCTGGTTCAGGCCGTGTGAGATACACCTCATACATACTGTCGTTCTATTCTACTATTAATTCAACACCCATTAGGACAAATTCGAAAAATATGAGGTGAGCGTCAAATAAGGGACGTGGCCCAGGTCGTGGTGCTGCTGGTGGAGCTCCTGTATCAGGGAGAGGACGTGGTCGATCTGTGCCAGCTACATGTACAAGTAAAACCCCTTCCCCAGGTGCGAGTAGGCTACAAAACCTGCAGCGGTATTTGGTCGGGCCTAATGCAGCTCTACGAATGATGAGGCCTGAGCAAGTGCAGGCGATAGTAGATTGGGTTGCTGACAGTGGATCCAGTTCCTTCACATTGTCTCCCACCCAGTCTCCTGCTGAAAGACCACAGTTGGCACCTGCAGCCGATGTCTATCAGTCTTTCACCTCACCCCCTTGCAAATCAGCCAAGCAGTCTGAGCCCCAAGTCATGCAGCAGTCTCTTCTGCTTTTTGAGGACTTTGTTAGCAGGGTTTCCCGGTGCCATCCACTTATCCCTGCCCCAGAAGTGGAAGAGATTGAGTGCACCGATGCCCAACCACTTATCTTTCAAGATGAGTACATGGAAGGACCATCGCACCACGTCTCAGATGATGACGAAACACAGGTGCCAACTGCTGGGGCTTTCAAAAGTGTGCAGACCGACAAGGAAGTCAGGGGTGAAGACTGGGTAGAAGATGATGTAGAGGATGATGAGGTCCCCGACCCCACATGGAATCAAGGATATGCGAGTGACCTATGTAGTTTGGAGTAAGAAAAGCACAGCAGAAAAGGGAGCAGGGTGCAAAAGCGGAGCGGCCGTCCTCTAGACAGTAAGCCTGCTACTTCCCACCGCAGCAAGGGGCCGAGCACACCAAAGCCAGCTACAAGGAGTTCCCTGGCATATCAGTTCTTCAGACAATGTGCTAATGACAAGACACAAGTGGTTTGCACGCTGTGCAATCAGAGCCTGAAGAGAGGCATAAACGTTCTCAACCTGAGCACAACCTGCATGACCAGGCATTTAAGTGCAAAGCACGAGCTGCAGTGGAGTGGACACCTCAAAAACCAAGAAAGGTCTCTGGCTCCATCTTCTGCTGCAGTCTCTGCCTCTTCATCCACTTCTGGAGTGACAGTGCCACCCCGCAAACAGAGGATCTGCCAGCAACACCACCACCTGGGTCACCAAGCATCTCCACAATTTTTCCAAGGAAGCGTTCAGCTCTCCATCTCCCAAATGCTGGCGAGGAAGAGGAAGTACCCCCCTACCCACCTGCGATCCCTAACCCTGAATGCCAGCATTTCTAAATTACTGGCCTTTGAAATGCTGTCATTCCGTCTGGTGGAGACGGATAGTTTTATAGGCCTTATGGAGGAGGCTGTCCCACAGTATGTTGTGCCCAGCCGCAACTACTTTTCAAGGCGAGCCATCCCTTCCCACAACCAAGTAGGGGACAAAATCAGGTGTGCACTGCGCAATGCCATCTGTGGCAAGGTCCACCTGACTCTGGATATGTGGACCAGTAAGCACGTTCAGGGGCGTTATATCTCCATAACAGCACACTGGGTAAATGCAGTGGCGGCTGGGCCTGAGG
Source organism: Bufo gargarizans (assembly GCF_014858855.1). Lineage (NCBI taxonomy): Eukaryota > Metazoa > Chordata > Amphibia > Anura > Bufonidae > Bufo > Bufo gargarizans. The sequence goes on along the minus strand of NC_058086.1, from coordinate 101,038,690 downwards.
CGGATAGCAGTTTGGCGCATGTCCTTCCACCACCGAGGATTGCAGGGCGCTTTAGTTTGCCTTCTGTTGCTTCCTCCTCCTACTCTGTTTCCTCCTCCCTATACCATCTCCTCATCCGGTCAGCGTAACACCTTCACCACCAACTTCAGCACAGCCAGGGGTAAACGACAGCAGGCAGTTTTAAAACGTATCTGTCTGGGGGACAAACCCCACACCGCGCAGGAGCTGTGGACAAGCCTTGAACAATAGACCGATGAGCGTTTTGTGCCAGTCAGCCTCAAGCCCGACCTGATGGTGTGCGATAATGGGCGAAATCTTGTAGCAGCTCTGGGACTAGCCGGTTTGACGTACATCGCTTGCGTGGCGCATGTGCTGAATTTGGTGGTGCAGAGATTCTTTAAAATTTTCCCCGACATGTCAGAGCTGCTGCATAAAGTGCGGGCCTTCTGTGCGCGCTTTTGGCGTTCTCACCCTGCTGCTGCTCGCCTGTCAGCGCTGCAGCGTAACTTCGGCCTTCCCGCTCACCGCCTCATATGCGACGTGCCCACAAGGTGGAACTCCACCTTGCACATGCTGGCCAGACTGTGCGAGCAGCAGCAAGCGATAGTGGAGTTTCAGCTGAAGCACGCACAGGCGAGTTGCTCGTCGGAACAGCACCACTTCACCACCAATGACTGGGCCTCCATGCGAGACCTGTGTTCCTTGTTGCGCTGTTTCGAGTACTCCACCAACATGGCCAGTGCCTATAACGCCGTTCTTAGCGTTACTATCCCACTTCTCTGCCTCCTTGAAAAAACGCTCCTGGCGATGATGGAAGAGGATGTTGCACAGGAGGAGGAGGAAGAGGAATCATTTCGTAGGGTTTCTGGCCAGTCATTCCCAAGTGGCTCCGAGGGTGGGTTCCTGCACCTACAAACGTCAGGTACACAATTGTCCAGCCAGGGCACAGTTCTGGAGGATGAGGAGGTAGAGGAGGAGGAACCATATTCACAGCAGGGTGGCACCCAGACCAGCTCATGGCCATCACTGGTGCATGGATGGGGGGGATACATAGGACACAGACGATACACCTCCCACAGAGGACAGCTTTTCGTTGCCTCTGGGCAGCCTGGCACACATGGGCGATTACATGCTACAGTGTCTCCTCAATGACCGCCGAGTTTCCCACACTCTAACTTGTGCTGATTACTGGGTGGCCACGCTGCTGGATCCCCGTTACAAGGACAACGTACTGTCCTTAATTCCGTCATTGGAGTACAAGCGCACGCTGGTAGACGCGCTGCTGGTGGCATTCCCACCTGACAGTGGGGGCACAGTGGAAGCACAAGGGGAAGGCAGATGACTAGGAAGAGGTCGCCAACGCAGCTGGGGCATCGCCAGCACCTCAGAAGACAGGGTTAGCATGGCCGAAATGTGGAAAAATACTTTGTCAGCACACTACAACAACCAGCACCACCAGCTGATATGGAACGTCTTAGCAGGAGGCAGCATTTCACCAATATGGTGGAGCAGTATGTGTGCACACGCCTACACATACTGAATGAAGGGTCTGCCCACTTCAACTTCTGGGTCTCCAAATTGGGCACATGGCCTGAGCTTGCCCTTTACGCCTAGGAGGTGCTGGCCTGCCCTGCAGCCAGTGTATTATCTGAACGTGTGTTTAGCACGGCAGGGGGCGTCATCACAGACAAGCGCAGCCGCCTGTCCACAGCCAATGTGGACAATCTCACGTTCATTAAAATGAACCAGGCATGGATCCCTCAGGACTTGCCCGTACCTTGTCCAGAATAGACATGTATACCGTCACTAAACAGCCATTGTTCTACTGCAGCGCAATTGCTCATGTTTGTATTTTAAATATTTCACACTCTTGGCTATCTCGTCCTCCTCCACCGCTGATTCCACCTACTCCGCTACGTCCACCGCCTTCTCAAACTCCTACTCCATATGGAACTCCACCTCATAAATCAATTTTTTTTTTGTACGTGTTTTATTTAATATCATTTCACTACTTTGTAATTTACATTTTCGGGTGAAATTCACCAATTTTCGGTTGTATAGTACCACTGCTATACCTAGTAGGTTGGTTAAAAAAATAATAATATTGTCATTAACATTTTCTGGTGAAATTAACCAATTTTTGGGTGTATAGTACAACTACTACTACCTAGTAGGCCGATTAACAACAAAAAACATTTCAGTTACATTTTCAGTTGAAATTCTAAAATTTTTGGGTGTGAAGTACCACTGCTATACCTAGTAGACAGGTTAAACAATAAAAAAAAATTGTCTGTTACATTTTTGGGTGAAATTCAGCAATTATTTGGGGTGAAGTACCACTGCTATACCTATTAGACCGGTAAAAAAAAAAAAAAAAAAAAAGCATTTGTCATTTACATTTTATGGTCAAATTCATCAATTTTTGGGTGTAATATACCCCTCTTCTACCTTGTTGACAGCTTAATAAATTTCAATAATTTTTATTTTACATTTACGGGTGACAATAAACAATTGTTTTCTGTCATAGACCCCTGCTCTACCAAGTAGACAGGTTAATGAATTTCTGTAATTTTTCTGTTACATTCTTGGGTTGACATTATACAATTTTAGGTGTGAATAACCCCCTGCTCTGCATATGTGACAGGGAATAAAATTTCTGAAATGCTTCTTTAATTGATGCGCGCCACCTCCTTTGATTCAATGCTTAAACTTAAACAAGTTGTACCACATTTAAGCTTCAATACTTTGTCACACATTTCCGCTAAACTCTTTGGCCAACATTTGCGCCTCAATAGCTTTTCCCACAATTCCGCTTGACTCTTTTGGCCCACATTTGGGCTTCTGTAATTTGTCCCACATTTGCGCCTCAATAGCTTTTCCCACATTTCTTCTCGATCCCAAATTTTTTAAATAAATTTATCTCCCTTAAATTTGGTCTCTTTTTCTCAGGCTCCCTCTCCGTCCTGGAACCCTGATTCCCCGCCACCTGTAATCACCATGGTAGGCGCATAAAAGAACATCGAAAGTTGATAGAGCAAATATCAAATTGGATCGTGAACATCACGGGGACGTGCGACATGGTGGGGCAGTAAGTATGCACACGCCTACACGAACTAACTGACAGGGGTCAGCCCCTGCAACTTCTGGGTCTCCAAATTGGGCACATGGCCTGAGTTGCCCTTTATGCCTTGGAGGTGCTGGCCTGCCCTGCAGCCGGTGTATTGTCTGAACGTGTGTTTAGCACGACTGGAGGGTTCTATTTCCCAATGTTTTGGGGTGTACCCTATTTAAAAAAATTTTTTTTAAAATTTAAACTGAAAAGCAGTGTAAGCTACCTCCTCCTCCACCGCCTCCTCAACCTCCTACTCCATAAGGACCTGGTCCTCCTAGATCAAGATTATTATTCTTTTATGTATTTTATGTTATTTTAAGTCATTTCCCTATCTATTGCAGAGCACTTGCCATGCTCTTAACCACATTTTGACGACATTTGCTAGCCCTTTCCATGACATTTTTACAGCCATTTTAGTGCTCAAAAGTTTGGGTCCCCATTGACTTCAATGGGGTTCGGGGTCAAGCTCGAACTTTTTTCCGAAGTTCAGCCGAACCTGAACATCCAGGTGTCCGCTTAACTCTACTTGATACTGCAGTTTACAGAAACGACACATTTATGGTCGTAAACTGCTGTATCACTAAAAGGCAGGGCGCAAAAGGAAAAGACCGACATGGTTTCTGGAAGGCCAATTTTGATGGCCTTTTTTATTGACACCATATCCCTTTTGAAGCCCCCCTGATGTACCCCTAGAGTATAATCGCTTCAACCACTTCAACCCCGCTAGCTGAAACCCCCTTAATGACCAGGCCACTTTTTACACTTCTGCACTACACTACTTTCACCGTTTATTGCTTGGTCATGCAACTTACCACCCAAATGAATTTTACCTCCTTTTCTTCTCACTAATAGAGCTTTCATTTGGTGGTATTTCATTGCTGCTGACATTTTTTGTTATTAATCGAAATTTAACAATTTTTTTGCCAAAAAATTACATTTTTCATTTTCAGTTGTAAAATTTTGCAAAAAAACCCGACATCAATATATAAATTTTTTGCTAAATTTATTGTTCTACATGTCTTTGATTAAAAAAAAAGTTTGAGTAAAAAAAAAATGGTTTGGGCAAAAGTTATAGCGTTTACAAACTATGGTACAAAAATTTGAATTTCCGCTTTTTGAAGCAGCTCTGACTTTCTGAGCACCTGTCATGTTTCCTGAGGTTCTACAGACAGTACAAACACCCCACAAATGACCCCATTTCGGAAAGTAGACACCCTAAGGTATTTACTGATGGGCATAGTGAGTTCATAGAACTTTTTTTTTTTTTTATCACAAGTTAGCAGAAAATGATGATTTTTTTCTTACAAAGTCTCATATTCCACTAACTTGTGACAAAAAATAAAAACTTCCATGAACTCACTATGCCCATCACGAAATACCTTGGGGTGTCTTCTTTCCAAAATGGGGTCACTTGTGGGGTAGTTATACTGCCCTGGCATTTTAGGGGCCCAAATGCGTGAGAAGTAGTTTGGAATCAAAATCTGTAAAAAATGACCGGTGAAATCCGAAAGGTGATCTTTGGAACGTGTGCCCCTTTGCCCACCTAGGCTGCAAAAAAGTGTCACACATGTGGTATCGCCGTACTCAGGAGAAGTTGGGGAATGTGTTTTGGGGTATCATTTTACATATACCCATGCTAGGTGAGATAAATATCTTGGCAAAAGACAACTTTTCCCATTTTTTTATACAAAGTTGGCATTTGACCAAGATATTTATCTCACCCAGCATGGGTATATGTAAAATGACACCCCAAAACACATTGCCCACTTCTCTCTCCTGAGTACGGCGATACCAATTTTTTTTTTTTGGCACAAGTTAGCGGAAATTGATTTTATTTGTATTTTCTCACAAAGTCTCCCTTTCCGCTAACTTGGAACAAAAATTTCAATCTTTCATGGACTCAATATGCCCCTCACGGAATACCTTGGGGTGTCTTCTTTCCGAAATGGGGTCACATGTGGGGTATTTATACTGCCCTGGCATTTTAGGGGCCCTAAAGCGTGAGAAGAAGTCTGGAATATAAATGTCTAAAACATTTAATGCATTTGGATTCCGTGAGGGGTATGGTGAGTTCATGTGAGATTTTATTTTTTGACACAAGTTAGTGGAATATGAGACTTAGTAAGAAAAACAAAAACAAAAAAAAAACAATTTCCGCTAACTTAGGCCCAAAAAAATGTCTGAATGGAGCCTAACAGGGGGTGATCAATGACAGGGGGGTGATCAGGGAGTCTATATGGGGTGATCACCCCCCTGTCATTGATCACCCCCCTGTAAGGCTCCATTCAGACGTCTGTATGATTTTTATGGATCGGATCCGCAAAACGCATACGGACGTCTGAATGGAGCCTTACAGGGGGGTGATCAATGACAGGGGGGTAATCAGGGAGTCTATATGGGTGATCACCCCCCTGTCATTGATCACCCCCCTGTAAGGCTCCATTCAGACGTCCGTATGTGTTTTGCGGATCCGATCCATGTATTCGTGAATTCGTAAAAATCATACGGACGTCTGAATGGAGCCTTACAGGGGGGTGATCAATGACAGTGGGGTGATCAGGAAGTCTATATGGGTGATCACCCCCTTGTCATTGATCACCCATCTGTAAGGCTCCATTCAGACGTCCGTATGTGTTTTGCGGATCCGATCCATGTATCCGTGGATCCGTAAAAATCATACGAACGTCTGAATGGAGCCTGACAGGGAAGTGATCAGGAAGTCTATATGCGTGATCACCCCTTTGTAAGGCTCCATTCAGACGTCCGTATGTGTTTTGCGGATCCGATCCATGTATCCGTGGATCCGTAAAAATCATACGGACGTCTGAATGGAGCCTTACAGGGGGGTGATCAATGACAGGGGGGTGATCAATGACAGGGGGGTGATCAATGACAGGGGGGTGATCAGGGAGTCTATATGGGTGATCACCCCCCTGTCATTGATCACCCCCCTGTAAGGCTCCATTCAGACGTCCATATGCATTTCATAAGGGGTTAATAAGTGACAGGGGGTGTGTAGTGTAGTGTAGTGGTGTTTTGTGGTACTTTACACAGGTACCTGTGTCCTCTGGTGGTCGATCCAAAAAAAAGGGACCACCAGAGGACCAGGTAGCAGGTATATTAGACGCTGTTATCAAAACAGCATCTAATATACCTGTTAGGGGTTAAAAAAATCACATCTCCAGCCTGCCAGCGAACGATCGCCGCTGGCAGGCTGGAGATCCACTCGCTTACCTTCCGATCTTGTGAACGCGCGCGCCTGTGTGCGCGCGTTCACAGGAAATCACGGCTCTCGTGAGATGATGCATATATGCGTGACTCTGCGCAGAGCTGCCACCTCCGGAACGCGAATCTGCGTTAGTCGGTCCGGAGGTGGTTAAAAGTGACCCCATCGAAGAAACTACACCCCTCAAGGTATTCAAAACTGATTTTACAAACTTTATTCACCCTTTAGGTGTTCCTCAACAGTTAATGGCAAATGGGGATGAAATTTCAGAATTTCATTTTTTGGGCTTGAAACAGGACACGGTGTAAATAAACCGTTCCATATTTGACAAAAAATGAAATTCAGAAATTTCATCTCCATTTGCCAATAACTCTTGTGGAGCACCTAAAGGGTTAACATAGCTTGTAAGATCAGTTTTGAATACTTTGAGGGGTGTAGTTTCTTAGATGGGGTCACTTTTAGGGATTTCCTACTCCAGGGGTGCATCAGGGGGGCTTGAAACAGGACACGGTGTAAATAAACCGGTCCATAAAAATCAGCCTTCCAAAAACCACTCGGCACTCCTTTTCCTCTACGCCCCGCCGTGTGGCCGTACAGTAGTATACGACCACATATGAGGTGTTTCTGTAAACAGCAGAGTCAGGGCAATAAAGACAGTCTTGTTTGGCTGTTAACTCTTGCTTTGTTAGTGGAATAAGTGGGTTAAAATGTAAAATTTGGCAAAAAAAAATAAATTCTGAAATTTCATCTCCATTTGCCAATAACTCTTGTGGAGCACCTAAAGGGTTAACATGGTTTGTAAATTTGGGAATTTTTCACAAATAAAGGTGACATATATTGACTCACGTTTATGACTATCATGAAGTACAATGTGTCACGAGAAAACAATCTCAGAATGGCTTGGATAAGTAAAAGCGTTCCAAAGCTATTACCACATAAAATGACACGTCAGATTTGCAAAAAATGGCCTGGGCAGGAAGGTGAAAACAGGCCCGGGGTTGAAGAGGTTAAATATATAATTTTTTTCACTTTCCTGTTTGCTCCCTTTGATTGGAAGGAGCTGCCCTAAACAGAGGAGCGTTTGGCCTCTGTGTCTAGGGCAGCCCCATACAATCAGATGGAGTAATTGGATAGAACCGGACTCTAAATTTGATGGGCAATCAAGTCAAATGTTTTTTTTTTTCTCAAATCCGCCAGCAGCACTCGGGAGCCTTAAGCAGTTCTTGAAGTGGTCCTCGAACTGACTGTCACTTCCAGCCCCTCTGATCATGCCACTGCCCAGGGCACTACCGTCCACTGTCGGGTCCCTCTGGCGACCTGAAACGGCTTAACACCGCTTTCCGGCAATTTATAAGTTGGCAGAGGTCTGGTAGGAGCCATCAGAGGTAGTTTGACGACCTTGTAAGGGTCGTTAATGACAAATTGCAAGGTTTTGCAGAAGAAATTAGAGCCATGAGGGACAACTTGAGAAAGTTGCATACCAGCCCCACAGCATTGCGTCATTATTTACTTGTTTATTATAGGAGAAAGCATTCATTTTAAAACACGTGTGTAAACACAAATATGAACTTTGCCCCACGATAGCTCTTTTGTAGAACCCCCATTGTTCATATTATCACAGTGTTTCCCCAACCAGGATGCCTCCAACTGTTGCAAAACTACAACTTTCTCCTTATAATGTGCAAAACATACCCCCTTGTAATGCCCCCAGTTGAGCTAATGTTCCCATAATGTGCCAATATAAAAAAAAAAATTCTCAGTGCTCCTCCCCGCCTCCCCCCACCATAATATGTCCCAGTATAAAATGCCCCTATACAGAGCCCTTCATATAAAATACCCCTTCTTTTTAGCCTCAGTAGATGCCCCTATAGTGCCCCCCAATCATGTGCCAGTAAGATGTGCCCCAATAGATGCCCCCAATCATGTGCCAATAAGATGTGCTCCAATAGATGCCCCCCAATCATGTGCCAATAAGATGTGCCCCCATAGATGCCCTCAATCATGTGCCAGTAAGATGCCCCCCAATCATGTGCCAGTAATAAGGGCACCCCACCATCATATGCCAGCAACCAGAGCCCCCCACCATCATGTGCCAGCAACCAGAGCCCCCCTTGTGTGCCAGTAACCCCCCTTATGTGCCAGTAGCCGCCCCTTATCATGTGCCAGTTGCCGTCCCTTATCATGTGCCAGTAGCCCCCATATAATGTGCCAATAGTCCCCATATAATGTGCCAATAGCCCCATATCATGTGCCAATAGCCCCCATATCATGTGCCAATAGCCCCCATATAATGTGCCAATAGCCCCATATCATGTGCCAATAGCCCCATATCATGTGCCAGTAGCCCCATATCATGTGCCAGTAGCACCCCCATCATGATCCAGTATTGTACCTATATAAAAAAAAAAAAACACTTACTTACCTCCAGCGATGCGATGCAGGCCTCTTCCGGCCTGTGTCCCTTGCTATACGGCTCAGGCGGCATGATGACGTCATCGCGCCGCCTGCACCGGCCTCTGATAGGCTGCCAGCACTAGGCCAGCAGCCTATCAGAAGAACAGGAGGGGACACACCTCTCCCTGCCCTGCCGCAGCATGGGTCTGTATTGCCGTCCTGAGGACGGCGATACAGATGATTATGGAGATGAACGCTTCCACAAAGGAAGTGCTCATCTCCTGCTGCTGTGCCCTGCCGCCGGCTGACCCCCACTTGCCACCAGGGCCACGGCTTTGCGGCACTCAGGCCTGCTGGCCTATCGGGAAATTTCCCGGTATCCCGGCAGGCCAGTCCGGCCCTGACTACTTCTCAATTTGTACCTCCAACTTCTTTCCCCACTCCTACACATGCTTGGGAAAGTTCCTCACCATCCGACCCCTCCTCCCTCCACACCCCAAAAATACCTACTGCATCTTTTCCTAGAGCCCTGATGTTTTATCGGGCAGCTTGGCCAAGGACAGAGGGGCTAACATTGCCGGCCCAAGAGCATCCACCCCTCTGTGAACGCTGCATAGAAGGTGTTTGCAGTCAGTGTCTCCATCAGGTCCCCGCGCTGCGGTGATGGGGATCCCATGAAGGGTTTGGCTTCTATAGAAATCTAGGAGGTCCAACCCCGGGCTGGGTCTCCTAGACAACTGTCAGTGCAAAAAAAAAGAAAAAAAAGTGCTGTTCATAAAATTAAGTAAAAAGTTTCAAGTAAAAACACAAAAAACGCTGCTTTCCCCTAAAGTTGTACAAAACAGACATATTAGGTATCTCTGCATCCGTAACAACCGTCTCCGAAAAATATCACATAATTTACTCCATCAGATAAACGCAGTAAAAATAAATAAAAACGAAAATCAAAAAAGAGCAGTACCAAGCAATCAAAAACTATGTATCCCAAAATATTACGAATAAAACATCACCTTCGTAAGACAATTCCCCCCAAAAAGTTTTCAGAAAATCGGACAAAAACGACAGCACGCTGCAATTTTTATCCGGCCGTCTCTCGGCTTGTTTGCCGTAGGTTTGGGTGATTTACTGGTATTAATTATATACCGCGGTATTAAGAAACAGCGATATGGCGATATAGCCGTTTCTTAATTACCACAGTATTTTTTGTGACGTCATAGGGGCAGTCGCACTTGAGTGCAGACTGCCTCTAAAACGTCCGGGGCACATTACAGCCATCACAGTGGAAAAGGAGAGAGTCCCTCCCTTCCCACTGTGATGCGGCTGCCGCTGTGCCACCAATGAAAAGTGAAGAGAGGCATAGGGGAGGGGCTGTGGCCGCTGCGCCACCAATAAGCAGTAAAGAGAGGAGTGGGGGGGCTGTGGCCGCTGCGCACCAATCGATTTAATTAACCTCTTAAAGCAAATATAGACTGCGGGTGCCAGCTGTATCACATACCAGGCATCCTGTCTCAATAACCGGAAGCGACTATCCCGCGAACCGCGGCAATTAACCCCTCAGGTGCGCCGTAAGAGAAAAAAACATTTTTTTAGTTACCCTGTCCTCTCAAAAATTGGATAGGACTGTTCTATTATGGGCCAGACCATCCATAAAATGCGGTATGCACGCAGCTTTTTTTTTTTTGCAGTGGTACCTTGGAAGTTTTTTTACAGTAGAAATTTATTTCTGAAGTTATTACCCGAAGTCTCGCGAGATTTCGCAAAGTAATAACTTATAGGAGCCAATCCAGGTCCTTCTAAAAAAAATAGCATATTGTGATAAAGTTCATTATTTTCTGTAATGTACTGATAAACATTAGACTTTCATATATTTTAGATTCATTACACACAACTGAAGTAGTTCAAGCCTTTTATTGTTTTAATATTGATGATTTTGGCATACAGCTCATGAAAACCCAAATTTCCTATCTAAAAAATTTTGCATATTTCATCCGACCAATAAAAGAATAGTGTTTTTAATACCAAAAAAGTCAACCTTCAAATAATTATGTTCAGTTATGCACTCAATACTTGGTCGGGAATCCTTTTGCAGAAATGACTGCTTCAATGCGGCGTGGCATGGAGGCAATCAGCCTGTGGCACTGCTGAGGTGTTATGGAGGCCCAGGATGCTTTGATAGCGGCTTTAAGCTCATCCAGAGTGTTGGGTCTTGCGTCTCTCAACTTTCTCTTCCCAATATCCCACAGATTCTCTATGGGGTTCAGGTCAGGAGAGTTGGCAGGCCAATTGAGCACAGTAATACCATGGTCAGTAAACCATTTACCAGTGTTTTTGGCACTGTGAGCAGGTGCCAGGTCGTGCTGAAAAATAAAATCTTCATCTCCATAAAGCTTTTCAGCAGATGGAAGCATGAAGTGCTCCAAAATCTCCTGATAGCTAGCTGCATTGACCCTGCCCTTGATAAAACACAGTGGACCAACACCAGCAGCTGACATGGCACCCCAGACCATCACTGACTGTGGGTACTTGACACTGGACTTCAGGCATTTTGGCATTTCCCTCTCCCCAGTCTTCCTCCAGACTCTGGCACCTTGATTTCCGAATGACATGCAACAGTCCAGTGCTGCTTCTCTGTGGCCCAGGTCAGGTGCTTCTGCCGCTGTTTCTGGTTCAAAAGTGGCTTGACCTGGGGAATGCGGCACCTGTAGCCCATTTCCTGCACACGTCTGTACACAGTGGCTCTGGATGTTTCTACTCCAGACTCAGTCCTCTGCTTCCGCAGGTCCCCCAAGGTCTGGAATCGGTCCTTCTCCACAATCTTCCTCAGGGTCCGGTCACCTCTTCTCGTTGTGCAGCATTTTCTGCCACACTTTTTCCTTCCCACAGACTTCCCACTGAGGTGCCTTGATACAGCACTCTGGGAACAGCCTATTCGTTCAGAAATTTCTTTCTGTGTCTTACCCTCTTGCTTGAGGGTATCAATGATGGCCTTCTGGACAGCAGTCAGGTCGGCAGTCTTACCCATGATTGCGGTTTTGAGTAATGAACCAGGCTGGGAGTTTTTAAAAGCCTCAGGAATCTTTTGCAGGTGTTTAGAGTTAATTAGTTGATTCAGATGATTAGGTTAATAGCTCGTTTAGAGAACCTTTTCATGATATGCTAATTTTTTTAGATAGGAATTTTGGGTTTTCATGAGCTGTATGCCAAAATCATCAATATTAAAACAATAAAAGGCTTGAACTACTTCAGTTGGTGTGTAATGAATCTAAAATATATGAAAGTCTAATGTTTATCAGTACATTACAGAAAATAATTAACTTTATCACAATATGCTAATTTTTTTAGAAGGACCTGTACTGTACTGCTGTGCTGTGCTTGCTCCGTACTATATTTTAACTAAGTTTTATGCGAAAGGACTTTGGATGTTTCATCCAAAGTTGATTCGCTCATCCCTAATTATAATGTATGGTGGCAACAAGCAAACACGAGTAAATGTTTTGAGTTTTTTTTTATTATAAATGGGCATTTATTGCGATATATATCGTTATCGCGATAAATTTCTCAATATAGTTATCATGGGAATATTTTTGATATTGCCCAACCCTAGTTTGCCGTGCTGCAGCGAGACCTCCAGCACGCCCCCATTACAGGGAGTGCAGAATTATTAGGCAAGTTGTATTTTTGAGGATTAATTTTATTATTGAACAACAACCATGTTCTCAATGAACCCAAAAAACTCATTAATATCAAAGCTGAATATTTTTGGAAGTAGTTTTTAGTTTGTTTTTAGTTTTAGCTATTTTAGGGGGATATCTGTGTGTGCAGGTGACTATTACTGTGCATAATTATTAGGCAACTTAACAAAAAACAAATATATACCCATTTCAATTATTTATTTTTACCAGTGAAACCAATATAACATCTCAACATTCACAAATATACATTTCTGACATTCAAAAACAAAACAAAAACAAATCAGTGACCAATATAGCCACCTTTCTTTGCAAGGACACTCAAAAGCCTGCCATCCATGGATTCTGTCAGTGTTTTGATCTGTTCGCCATCAACATTGCGTGCAGCAGCAACCACAGCCTCCCAGACACTGTTCAGAGAGGTGTACTGTTTTCCCTCCTTGTAAATCTCACATTTGATGACGGACCACAGGTTCTCAATGGGGTTCAGATCAGGTGAACAAGGAGGCCATGTCATTAGATTTTCTTCTTTTATACCCTTTCTTGCCAGCCACGCTGTGGAGTACTTGGACGCGTGTGATGGAGCATTGTCCTGCATGAAAATCATGTTTTTCTTGAAGGATGCAGACTTCTTCCTGTACCACTGCTTGAAGAAGGTGTCTTCCAGAAACTGGCAGTAGGACTGGGAGTTGAGCTTGACTCCATCCTCAACCCAAAAAGGCCCCACAAGCTCATCTTTGATGATACCAGCCCAAACCAGTACTCCACCTCCACCTTGCTGGCGTCTGAGTCGGACTGGAGCTCTCTGCCCTTTACCAATCCAGCCATGGGCCCATCCATCTGGCCCATCAAGACTCACTCTCATTTCATCAGTCCATAAAACCTTAGAAAAATCAGTCTTGGGATATTTCTTGGCCCAGTCTTGACGTTTCAGCTTGTGTGTCTTGTTCAGTGGTGGTCGTCTTTCAGCCTTTCTTACCTTGGCCATGTCTCTGAGTATTGCACACCTTGTGCTTTTGAGCACTCCAGTGATGTTGCAGCTCTGAAATATGGCCAAACTGGTGGCAAGTGGCATCTTGGCAGCTGCACGCTTGACTTTTCTCAGTTCATGGGCAGTTATTTTGCGCCTTGGTTTTTCCACACGCTTCTTGCGACCCTGTTGACTATTTTGAATGAAACGCTTGATTGTTCGATGATCACGCTTCAGAAGCTTTGCAATTTTAAGAGTGCTGCATCCCTCTGCAAGATATCTCACTATTTTTGACTTTTCTGAGCCTGTCAAGTCATTCTTTTGACCCATTTTGCCAAAGGAAAGGAAGTTGCCTAATAATTATGCACACCTGATATAGGGTGTTGATGTCATTAGACCACACCCCTTCTCATTACAGAGATGCACATCACCTAATATGCTTAATTGGTAGTAGGCTTTTGAGCCTATACAGCTTGGAGTAAGACAACATGCATAAAGAGGATGATGTGGTCAAAATACTAATTTGCCTAATAATTCTGCACTCCCTGTATAGTGAATGGTGGGCTAGCGTTAGCACAGATCAGACAGGCTGTTCCCCCGCTGTAACAGCCTGCTGGACCCTACTGCCACAAGTGTGAAAGTAGCCTTAAATAGAACGGATCCTTTTAAGGCCTCATGCACACAACAGTATTTTTTCACGGTCCGCAAAACAGGGTTCCGTTGGTCCGTGATCTGTGATCGTTTTATCGTCCGTGGGTCTTCCTTGATTTTTGGAGGATCCACGGACATGAAAAAAAAGTCGTTTTGGTGTCCGCCTGGCCGTGCGTAGCCAAACGGATCCGTCCTGAAATACAATGCAAGTCAATGGGGACGGATCCGTTTGACGTTGACACAATATGGTGCAATTGCAAACGGATCCGTCCCCCATTGACTATTAATGTAAAGTCAGGAGTCCCTTTTATACCATTGGATCAGAGTTTTCTCCAATCCGATGGCATATTTTAACTTGACGCGTCCCCATCACTATGGGAAGGCCTCTATGTTAGAATATACTGTCGGATATGAGTTACATCGTGAAACTCAGATCTGACAGTATATACTAACACAGAGGCGTTCCCATGGTGATGGGGACGCTTCTAGTTAGAATATACTACAATCTGTGTACATGACTGCCCCCTGCTGCCTGGCAGCACCCAATCTCTTACAGGGGGCTGTGATCAGCACAATTAACCCCTCAGGTGCCGCACCTGAAGGGGTTAATTGTGCGTATCATATCCCCCTGTAAGAGATCAGGGGCTGCCAGGCAGCAGTGTGCGGCCCCCCCTCCCTCCCTCTATTGTATTTATAACATTGGTGGCACAGTGTGCGCCCCCCCCTCCCTCTATTGTATTTATAACATTGGTGGCACAGTGTGCGCCCCCCCCCTCCCTCTATTGTATTTATAACATTGGTGGCACAGTGTGCGCCCCCCCCTCCCTCTATTGTATTTATAACATTGGTGGCACAGTGTGCGGCCCCCCCTCACTCTATTGTATTTATATCATTGATAGCACAGTGTGCGGCCCCTCCGGCCCCCCTCCCTCTATTGTATTTATAACATTAGTGGTATTTATAACGGTCGTGTGCATGAGGCCTAATTCAGGTTTTGAGATCCACTGCCAGATCTCAAAACCTGAATTTAAAACGCAGATATGAAAGTGGCCTAAGCTGTAGAAACCAGTGTCAGGCTACTTTCACACTTACGTTTACATTTTCCGCTATAGAGATGCATCACAGGATCTCAATACCGGAGAAAAACGCTTCAGTTTTGTCCCATTCATTGTCAATGGGGACAAAACGGAACTGAACAGAAGGCAATGCTCCAAAATGCATTCCGTTTCATTTGGTTGTGTTCCCATACCGAAGAGCAAGCTGCAGTTTTCTTTCGGTCATGGGATGCAGAGCAAAACGGCCAAGACCCATAATGCAACTCAATGGGGACGGATCCGTTTTCTCAGACACAATAGAAAATGAATCCATCACCTATTGCCCTTCAATGGTGTTCAAGACGGATCCGTCAAGGCTATAGAAGAGATAATACAACCAGATCCGTTCATAACTGATGCAGATGGTTGTATTATCATTAAGGGCTTGTTCACACGACCGTGCCGTTTTTTGCGGTCTGCAAATTGTGGATCCACAAAAAACGGATGCCGCCCGTGTGCCTTCTGCAATTTGCAGAACGGAACAGGAGGCCCATTATGGAAAAGCCTATTGTCCGCAAAACGGACAATAATAGGTCAGGAGTCATAATTTTTGCGGGGCCACGGAACAGAGCAACGGATGCGGACAGCACACGGAGTGCTGTCCACGTCTTTTGCAGATCCATTGAAATGAATGGTTCCGTATACAGACCGCATGCGGAACTCAGAAAACGGCCTGTATACGGAACGCAAATTACGTTCGTGTGAACGAGCCCTAACAGAAGTGTTTTTTGTGGATCCCTGCCGTGAAAGTAGCATCAGGCAGCTGCTGCCAAGGCCAATAAGACTATGGAACTCTCTGCTTGAGGAGATGGTGATGGTGAGTTCACTAAAAGAGTTCATGTCCAAAAGAGTTGGATGTTTTTTTGGAGTGTAATAATATTACAGGTTATAGTTATTAGAGATGGATCGTTGATCCAGGGAGTTATTCTGATTGCCTGATTGGAGTCAATAATTGGCTTCTACCTCACAGGGCTTCCTCTGGATCAACTTGCAAGATAACAGGCTGAACTGGATGGACAGATGTTTTTTTTTTTCAGCCTTAGAAACTATGGGGCCCATTTATTAAGGCATCGGCCTCTTCATAACTTTGGCGGATGCTCAGCCCTTTCTAAATGTAAAACAGCTTCCCAGCATTTAGACCTTTTTCTACATCTGAACAGGCGTAAAAAATTGTAAATGAGACATGCCTCCTGGCCTGTCCCCTTCCCCGACCACTCTACGCCTACTTTTTTAGACCTGGAGTGAGCGGGGAGAAGTCACCTGAAATACGCCTAATATAGAATGAAGATGGAGGAGCCATCACGAGCAAATGAAGCAAGTAAGTATTATTTTTTCGTGTTTTTTTATTTTACACTATAATATTGCTATCAGATGCCGCGATCATGTATGACTGCTGTATCTGAGGGATACAATGACGGGGAGCAGCGCAATCGACGCTCCCTGTCATTGCTCCAACGACTTACAAAAAAATGCACTTCGTCACTGTAAGACACTAAGGTGGCATAACTACGGTTCAATAAGTGAGATCATTCATTCTTTGAAAAACAGGTGGCAATTATTGCCCTGATTTAAGGAAGGAAGGCACAGGCCTATTGGGCACCTGTTGCGGTGTGGTGTAAAAAAAAAAAAAAAAAAAAAAAAAAAAGAGAAGTTGGCTATATAAGTTCGGCCGGCGGTGCCCCTCATGCTGCGCCTCCTGAGCGGCTGAGCGCTTGCCGCTCCAAAGAATCTCCAGCCGCCGGCTCAGTGCTGCTCAGCCTGCCTGCGCCTGCTGTGTCTGCTCTGTGCTGTTGTTAATGTTGCGTGGCCGAGCTCTGTTCGGTCCGCGGTACAGGAGCTTTTGTTTCCTGTACCCGGCCGGACTGACAGGAAGTGCTCACTTAGTGTGCACTTCCTTTCAGTCCGGCCGGGTACAGGAAACAAATGCTCCTGTACAGCGGACGGAACAGAGCTCGGCCACGCTACACTAGAGGTGACAGGAGGAAGGGGGGGAGGAATGGAAATGAGAGTGACAAGGGGGGGAATGGAAATGAGAGTGACAAGGGCGGGGAGGAAATGAGAGTGACAAGGGCGGGGAGGAAATGAGAGTGACAAGGGCGGGGAGGAAATGAGAGTGACAAGGGCGGGGGGGTAGAATGAGAGTGACAAGGGCGGGGGGGTAGAATGAGAGTGACAAGGGCGGGGGGGTAGAATGAGAGTGACAAGGGCGGGGGGGTAGAATGAGAGTGACAAGGGCGGGGGGGTAGAATGAGAGTGACAAGGGCGGGGGGGGTAGAATGAGAGTGACAAGGGCGGGGGGGTAGAATGAGAGTGACAAGGGCGGGGGGGTAGAATGAGAGTGACAAGGGCGGGGGGGTAGAATGAGAGTGACAAGGGCGGGGGGGTAGAATGAGAGTGACAAGGGCGGGGGGGTAGAATGAGAGTGACAAGGGCGGGGGGGTAGAATGAGAGTGACAAGGGTGGGGGGTAGAATGAGAGTGACAAGGGAGGGGGGTAGAATGAGAGTGACAAGGGAGGGGGGAGAAAAGAGTGACAAGGGAGTCCCCAGAACCAGACCAAGAGCCAGACTACAGCCAGAGACCAGATCATCTTATTGGCGGCAGTTTAGTGTTGTGGGTGTCGGCACAAGCAGGAGTCAGGAAGCAGAGCGGCACCAGACAGGAAAAGGAAACAAAAGGAAAAAAGGTAATTTTTCATTTATTTCATTTTTAAATTGAAAATTGAATTGGCCAATTAGGGGAACAGGAACAGGGAAGGAAGGGGCCAGGCCAGGCTGCGCTGCCCATATGTGGACTAGGGCGGCGGCGGCCGCGGGCACTGGCAGCCTGGCTGTCACGACTGTCACTGGCAATTTTACTTGCATCCCTGTTCTCTAAAGGGGCGGTTTTAGGAGGCGGTCCTAGGGGTGGGTAGGGGCGTGGCCAGGGGAGGGGGGGGGTGAGTTCCACCAACTTTTCTCTGAGAAAAAAAGCCCTGGGAAGGCAGCAAATGTTGTACATGCTGGTTACAGTGCATTTCTCTCTGTAATTCTGAGGGAAAAGGGTCATTCCAGACATTGTTCGGAAGAACAACGTACCTTGATTAAAAAGTTAATTGGAGAGGGGAAAACATATAAAGAAGTGCAGAAAATTATAGGCTGCTCAGCTACAATGATCGCAAATGTTTTAAAATGGTAACCAAAACCTGAAAGAAGTGGAAGAAAGCAAAAAACTACCAAATGGATAAAGGAATATATGCGTGAGCTCCGCATTCAAAATACCCATATATTTATGCTATTCTGATATACTTCTGAGATATGTCTTCTATTTAGTGGGCAATTAATTTTATGAATTTTATTATTTTACAATTACAACAGTAAATAATTGTGATTTTTATTAAGTGTAATAAATGCAAAAATACTGTGAGCCAGTCTAATTGTGTTTGGATAAAGGAATAGCCAAAATGGCAAGGACTCAGCCAACAATCAGCTCCAGGAAGATCAAAGAAGGTCTAAAGTTACCTGTGAGTACTGTTACAATTAGAAGACACCTATGTGAAGCCAAGCTATCAGAAAGAAGCCCCCGCAGAGTCCCACTGTTGAAAAAAAGACACGTGCTGAAGATTTTACAATTTGCCAAAGAGCACATTGACTGGCCTAAAGAGACATTTTGTGGATTGATGAAAGTAAGATTGTTCTTTGTTTGTCAGACGACCCCTAAACACTCAATTCAAGCCACAGTACACAGTAAGCATCATGATATGGGGATGTTTCTCATACTACGGTGTTGGGCCTATTTATCGCATACCAGGGATCATGGATCCGTTTGAATACATCAGAATACTTGAAGAGGTCATGCTGCCTTATGCTGAAGAGGAAATGCCCTTGAAATGGGTGTTCCAACAAGACAACAACCCCAAACACACCAGTAAACGTGCAACATCTTGGTTCCAGACCAACAAGATTGACGTTATGGAGTGGTCAGCCCAATCCCCGTATCATGATCCAATAGAAAACTTGTGGGGTGACATAAAAAATGCAGTTTCTGAGGCAAAACCAAGAGATAGAGAAGAACTGTGGAATGTAGTTCAATCATCCTGGGCTGGAATACCTGTTCACAGGTGCCAGAAGTTGGTTGACTCCATGCAACACAGATGTACAGCAGTTCTCAGAAACAGTAGTTATACAACTAAATATTAGTTATGTGATTCAAAGGAAAGCTAAATCTTCAAACATTTTTCAGTTTATATAGTGAATGTTAGAGTTTGCAAAGAATACACACTGCTATTTTTTTTTTTTACAGTCTAATATTCACCTTTCTTCTATTTTCTGTAGAGGAACAACATACATTTATATATTTTTCTTTATGTTTTGATTTGGAATAGAATGTGTAGTGTTCCCAATGCATTTGTGTGTATGGAAATAAAAGCTATTAGAAGGATTTTGAACTTTATTCACTTTTTGAACACAACTGTAACTGTATATTAGCTACTAGCAACTTCCCTGTTAAAAATAAATAAAAAATGCCATGGATTGGCCTCCTGGGCACCCTTGGAACAAATCCAATAAACACACAAACAGAGAGACCAACACTTCATACCTGGACAGCGCCAGGTGCTTTCAGTGTCAGCAGCACATAACTCATGAAGGAAGTCAAGCGTCGTCAACTAGCTTGGTTGGTATATAAGGTGTACTAAGGTGTACAATAAGCAGTTTACACACATAACCTTCAGAGTTGCAAAAAGGGGTGAATATTGGCTTTCCTGCCAGGGGTGGCAATATTTCTAAAACTGCACAGTTTGTGAACTTTTCATGTGCTGCTGTGGTGAAAGTGTTTTGTATATGAACAAATGGCACCATTGTGAATAAGCATCATGGAAACTGCAAAAGCACCACACCATTGAAGTAAGAGGAGAAAGTCAGATACAAAGGTGCGTAACAGTGGATCAACATGCTACAGTTCACTATGAAAATAAACCAGGGGGCTATCAGACATCGGTCTAAAACAACAGTTTGATGATCTCTACTGCATACGGGGCTCTGAAGCAGATGGATGGTCACTGCATCACTGCTAACAAATTGCATCCGCAGAAAAGACTTCAATTTAAACAGCAGTATTAGAATTGGACCTGTGCTGATTGGCAAAGTGTTGCCTTCTCCAGTGAGTCAACATTTTGTGCTTCCTTGAATGGATGGATGTTGGCATGTCAGGCAAGAAACAGAGAACAAACACCCTGCAACCATTGTTGGTAAAACACAAGCTGTGGTGGGAGCCTTATTGTCTGGGAAATGTTTTTGTGGCATTCTCTGAACTCACTCGTCCGTCTGGACAGAACTCTGAACTGATCTGGCCAACCTTTCAGATAACATGCACTCATACATGCTGATTGTCTTCCCTGGGGAAGATGGGAATTTCTAGCAAGAAAATGTGACATGTCATATGGCTAGAAATGTCCAACACTGGTTGGGAGAGCATGACCAATACTTCCTTAGTGCTACCCATGCCCCCAAATTCCTACTGCTGTAGTCAGCATGGCTTCAGATACCTGTGCCAACCTACCAGGACTATACTGAGTCACTCCCTGCCCACCTAACTGCTGCCTGTGCTGTACATGGTGGTCACTCTGGATATTAGCTGGTGGTCATAACAATATGACTTGAGTATTGTGGGGATTTGCTCTGGTAGACAGGCTTGCGGACGCAGTACAGAGGCAATGACAACGTATTTAACTTAAATAGTGCACTGTTTTATTCACACAGGCGTAAAGTGACAAAATAACAATTTCAAGAAAAAACTGTCACCTTGAGTCTGGTGTTAGTTCACACCAGGCTGCAGCACATAAGTCCTTGAAGGAAACAGTAGTCCATGTGCTTTTGTCCACAAACAATGTAGCAGGCTTAGACAAGGCCCAAACCCTAAAGCTCCAACACGCAGACTGCCAGCACTCCACTAGCAGATGGAGGATAATCCACACCACCTGAACATGCTGGTTGGGTTTTTATATTCCAGCCAAAACCTGGCCTGGAACCGCGGGGAACAGCCGCCCACCCTGCTCTTTGGCTGCTCCCAATAAGAACCGGCCCGTATTGGATTTACAGCCATTCTGACAGCTGAAGTGTCAGACTGCACTACAGAACTGACACTTCAGGAAAAAAATCTGGTTCTTACCTCACCAAGGCCAGGAACCTCAGTGACACGTATCTTCCATCAATGACGGCTCCTTGTTCCTTCTTACAGTGTGTATGTGTAAATATCTAATATATAAAGTTGAGTGTATGTAAGTGTGTGTGTGTGTGTATGCATGTCTGCTAAAGGAATCCGCACCGTCGCATTTACAATCACGAAATTTGGCATACAGGTACATCAGGTGTCCGGGAAGGTTTTAGACCAGGTCTCAGCTCTCTAGCATGTAACGTTCCAGAGAGATTCACAAACAAATGCATTAGCCAATAGAAGCCTGGAGTGGTCACATGACCCCTATGAGCCAATAGAAGCTCACAGGCCCTTGGTCTCCACATACACACAGTTTTACTCCAGGTTTCCATAACAAGCCAGCCATTTTTCTTCACTGCTGTAGGTCAGCTTTAAAGGAAATCTGTATGGATGAGCGAATCGACTTCGGATGAAACATGCGAAGTTGATTCACATAAAACTTAATTCTAATACTGTACGGAGCAGGAGCTCCATACAGTATTAGAATTTATTGGATCCGATGAGCTGAAGTTATTGCGCAATAACTTCATAAATTAATTTGTACTGTAAAAAAACATTTCCCGAACTCGGGTTCAGTTCCAAGTTTTCTATTTTCAGAAGATAGAAAAAATCTATTGCTGAAACAAAGGCACATCTGGAAATAAGGTACTAAGTGCTATTAGACCATGGCTTTACTTCAATAGCGATTATTCTGGTGACAGATTTAATTTAAAGGGGCAGGGCGCTGTGGATGACACTGTTAAGGGAGCGGAGTGCTGTGAAGGTTACAGTTCAGGGGGCAGGTAGGGTGGCCCCTAGGTCCTACTAAGACACACCCCTGACCTGGTTTGGCCACAACCCCTCCCCCCTCCACTCTGCAGCCGACAGGGATTGAAAAAATGAAAGGTAAAAGTCAACTTCTATCAGCTACAGGGGTGGGAGTGAGGGTGACTTTCTCCCTGCAGCTCAGTGATGCTTTCTGACAGTGAGATGTTCAAAAGGACATCCCTGTGTCTGTCCAGGCCCTGCCACCGGACGGAGGACAATGAGTCTGAAAGCCGGACTGTCCTTCCTAAAACCGGACCTCTGGCCACCCTCTGGGCAGGCTTCTGTGGAGGTCACAATTAAGGGGAAGGTCCACTATGGAGGTCAGTGTTTAGGGGCAGATTGCTGTAGAGGACACTGTTAAGGGGACGGGGTGTTGTGAAAATCACTGTTAAGGAGACAGGGTGCTGTTGAGGTCACTAATAAAGGGGTGGCTGCTGTGGAGGTCACTGTTAAAGGGATGGGTCGCTTTAGAGGTCACTGTTAAGGGAGGAGGGGACTGTGGAGCAGGGGTAGACACACACAGCAGAGGGCCCCTGTGCAAGGAATGTACCTGGGACCCTCCCCCCCTCCCAAACCACACATACAGATATAAACATATAAGTGCAAATAAAAAAAAATCTTGTTAATATGGGTCAGTATATTTACAGTATGTATATATATATATATATTTTTTTTTCATACTAGGCCACACCTCTAACTCTTCCCAAAGCATAACTATACACAACCAGTCCCCTTAATTCCCCACATGTACGTGCACATAGTAGTAATGCCCACACTGTGCCCCCTTTACAGTAGTTATGCCCAGAGATGCCCACTTCACAGCAGTTATTCCCAGACATGTGCCCCTTTCACAGCACTTATGCCCAGATATGTGCCCCTTCCTAATAGCTATGCCCAGAAATGTTGCCCCTTTATAGTATCTATGGCAGATATGTGCCCCTTTACAGTAGTTATGCCCAGATATGTGCCTCTTACAGTAGTTATGTCCAGATATGTGCCCCCTTCACAATAGTTATGTCCAGATATGTGCCCCCTTCAGAGTAGTTATGCCCAGATATGTGTCCCTTCACAGTAGTTATGTCCATATATGTGTCCCTCACAGTAGTTATGTCCAGATATGTGCCCCCTTCACAGTAGCTATGCCCAGATATTGTCGCCCCTTCACAGTAGCAGTGTGATGTGTGACACTACATTGTGCTGCTGCTGTAGAGCCAGGGCCATATTTAGATTTTATGCTGCCCTAGGCACTTTAGTGCCGGCTTCCTCCCCCCACTGAAGTCCATATTTTTTAGATAGCTGATGGTAAAATGCTCCCTAGGCCTTCAGTTATCCGTCAGGACTCCCTCATACACTTGGACAATTAAAGGGCTGACCTGTTACATGTGCGCATGGCAGCTGAAGGTATCTGTGTTGGTCCCATGTTCATATGTGCCCGCATTGCTGAGAAAAATTATGTTTTATTATATGCAAATGGGGGCGTTACTATTACACCTAGAGAGTCCGCTCTCTCTGTAACTGCCACATCCTCTGCACTTTGACATTATCAGTTGTGATGACATTTCCACTACCAGGCCCTGTCAAAGTAGACAGGGAGTGGCAGTTGCAAAGAAACCGGAACCCCATTGCTCCTAGAGGCTCATTTGAATAAATTTAAATATCATTTTTCTCAGCAATGGGGGTACATATGAACATGGGACCAACACAGATGTCTTCAGCTGCCAAGCGCACATGTAACAGGTCAGCCAGAGACACAGGTACAAACCTATTGACAGATGCCCTCCCTTGGCCTGCACTATAAAGCGTAGGGCAAGGACTGTTTTGTTTACAGCCCTAGCAGTGTTTGCGGTGACGTCACCGGCACTGATGGGTGGCTTTACAGGCCAGGGCAGCGCTAAAGCCCGTCCATTAGTACCAGTGACGTGACCGGTCTCACTGCTAAGCGGAAGCCCCCCCAACCCATAGTACCCCTACAGTGCCTTCAGTACTTATAAAGCACCCCCAATAGAAAAAAGTCCAATCTATAAGGCACACCACCTTTGCTCAAAGTATTTATAATGTTCTCTGCAGTGCCCCCTATAATTATAATGCCTCCTGCAGTACCCCCTGTAATTATAATATTTTCTGTAGTGCCCCCATAAATTATAACGCCTGTCCTCTCCCTACAGTCTTTTATACAATACAGTCCCATAAAAATAACATCACTCCTCTCCCTCCAGTCTTCTATACCATGCAGTCTCATGTAAATAAAATTACTCCTCTCCCTCCAGTCTTCTATGCCATGCAGTCCCATGTAAATAACACCAGTCCTCTCCCACCAGTCTTCTATATGATACAGTCCCATGTAAATAACCTATATTCCTTAAGTCTTATATAACCTACAGTCCCATGTAAATAACTTAAATCCCCTCCTTCAGCACCCTCCAACACATAGTCCCATGTAAATAACATCACTTCTTACCCTCCAGTCCTCTATAATATCCAGTCCCATGTAAATAACACCAGTCATCTCCCCCCAGTCTTCTGTAACATCCAGTCCCATGTAACTAACACCCCTCCCTTCAGCCCCTCTAACATACAGTCCCAGTTAAATAACATATGTCCCTCCCACTAATCAGGGAAGAGGTATAATGCAAAGACCACATCTTCCAGCATTTCTCTGGCACTTAGATTCATTCCATGGCATCACAGGTCTCCACTGCTGAGCACTGCCATTTTCTGCACTGGTCACATAATGGTGACCTCATCACAGGTCCTACCGCCACTTCCAGTGTTGAACAGATCACATGACCTTCAACTATGGAGTATAGGCAGAACGGGAAGCAGATTCACAGTAAGTCCTAATCAGCTTCCCCCTCCAAGGTCACCAGGTTACCCTGGGAGAGGAAGAGCTGGCACTGAGAAGGGCCCCCTCCCTCTCTGGGTCCCTGTGCAGCTGAACCAGCACAGGCAATATGTCCGCCCTTGCTGTGGAGGCCATTATTAAAGGGGCAGCGGAATACTGTGAGGTCACTGTTAAGGCAGCAGGGTACTGTGAAGTCACTGTTAAGGGAGCAGGGTACAGTGGAGGTCACTGTTAAGGGAGCAGGGTACTGTGGCAGTCATTGTTAAAGGGGCAGTCGCTATGGAGGTCTCTGTTATGGGGGCCGTGAATGGTGGAGGTCACAGTTAGGGCTCATGCACACGAGCCCTTAGGGCTCATGCACACTAACATATTTTCTTTCTGTGTCCGTTCCAGTTTTTTTTGCATACCATATTCATTTCAATGGGGTCGCCAAAAAAAAACGGAAGTTACTCCATGTAGTTATTTTAACTGTAGAGGAACTTCAGGGTCTCTTCAAATACAAAATGGTGCCCAAAAACCATTCCAGCAAAACCTGCCTCCTTTCCTTCTGACCACTGTCATGTGCCCCTTCAGCAGTTTACTACCACATACAGGTGTTTTTGTAAACTGTAGCATCAGAGTAATGCATACTGAGGCTTACTTTGCTAAAATGTGGTAATTCATGGGTGGTTTCTATTACATAATCCGCTCAAAATCACTTTATAACTGAATTGGTTCTTAAAAAAGGTTTTGAAAATTTTAGTGAAATTTCAAATATTGCTTCTAAAATTGTAATCCTTCTAACGTCCTAAAAAAAAAAAATGACATTTACTAAATGAAAGTAGAATATATGGGAATAGCAGAGAGAAGGCCACGGCGCTCACAGGAGTGCCAGTGCATTCTCAAACAGCTGATCGGCGGGGGTCCCGGGTGTCGAACCCCCACCGATCAGATACTGATTACCTAAAAATCTGGCAACTAAAACTTAATGTTGATAAGTGCAAGATAATGCACCTGGGGCATAAAAACCCAAGAGCAGAATATAAAATCAGTGATACAGTCCTAACTTCAGTATCTGAGGAAAGGGATTTAGGGGTCATTATTTCAGAAGACTTAAAGGTAGGCAGACAATGTCATAGAGCAGCAGGAAATGCTAGCAGAATGCTTGGGTGTATAGGGAGAGGCATTACCAGTAGAAAGAGGGAGGTGCTCCTGCTGCTCTACAGAGCACTAGTGAGACCTCATTTGGAGTATTGTGCGCAGTACTGGAGACCATATCTCCAGAAGGATATTGATACTTTGGAGAGAGTTCAGAGAAGAGCTACTAAACTGGTACATGGATTGCAGGATAAAACTTACCATTAAGACGAGACAGAGGGGATATGATAGAAACGTTTTTAATACATAAAGGGAATCAACAAGGTAAAAGAGGAGAGAATATTTAAAAGAAGAAAAACTGCTACAAGAGGACATAGTTTTAAATTAGAGGGGCAAAGGTTTAAAAGTAATATCAGGAAGTATTACTTTACTGAGAGAGTTGTGGATGCATGGAATAGCCTTCCTGCAGAAGTGGTAGCTGCAAATACAGTGGAGGAGTTTAAGCATGCATGGGATAGGCTAGATACTTTATAAAAGTCTATAAAATTTTTGTTTTTCCATATTAGGGTGAACTATGTACTATTATTTAAAGGTTGTGCTATTTGGTACATTTATGAGATATTGCTAGGCTATCCTATAAACATAAGCTCTGGGTTCCACTCCCATTTCCAGAATGGGCGCCCGGAGCAAACGTGGATGCGCAGCATCCTATCCATTCATTTCTATGGGACTTCTGAAAATGAATGGAAAGGAAGCCTTGTAAGTGCAGCCACTTCTCCATTTACCACTATCAGACTTATAAAATAGCCCAGTCAACACTTGGTTATTTTCGGAACTCCCATAGCAGTGAATGCCTTCCCTTTATTTCACAGGCCTGTTCTGGAGATAGGAGCAGGTCCCAAAGGTGGGACTCACATCTATCTGACACTTATGGCTTATCCTAGTGATATGCTATAAATGACCCACATTGGACAACCCCTTTACATTGGCAATTGATTATGTTAGTCAACTATTTACAATCCAGGTTTCAAGAATTTAGGTAAATAACCAATGTATTTATCCTAGTACAACATAGGCTACTTTCACATTAGCGTTCGGGGCTCCGCTTGTGAGTCCTGTTTAAAGGACGCATCCGTCCAGCCCTAATGCATTCTGAGTGGATGCGGATCCGCTCAGAATGCATCAGTCTGGCGGTGTTTGGCCTCCGCTCCGCTCAGCAGGCGGACAGCAGTGTTCAGGTGTCCGCCTGGCCGCGCGGAGGCAAGCGGATCCGTCCAGACTTACAATGTAAGTCAATGGGGATGGATCCGTTTGAATTTGACACTATATGGCTCAATTTTCAGACGGATCCGTCCCCCATTGACTTTCAATGTAAAGTCTGGATGGATCCGTCTGCAGCTACTTTCACACTTAGAATTTTTTCTACAATATAATGCAGACGGATCCGTTCTTAACGGATCCCTTCATCTGCATTATATGAGCGGATCCGTCTGGGCAGACCCCAGACGGATCCGCTCTGAACGCAAGTGTGAAAGTAGCCATACCCGTATTTTTCGCTTTATAAGATGCAACCAAAGAGGTACCCCAACCGAAGAGGAAAAGAAGAAAAAAATATTTTTCATCAGACCTTATATCAGATCCTCCGATCAGACCCCCATATCAGGACCTCACATCAGATTTTCATACCAGACCCCTATCAGACCTCAGATCAGACCCCCATCAGACCTCAAATCAGACTTCCATGAAAGACCCTTATCAGACCTCCATGTCAGACCCCCATCAGACTTCAGATCAGACTTTAAAAATAAATAACATCACTTACCTCTCTTGCTCCGCCACTCCTTTCCCGATTTGGCGGTCTCTGCAGAAGTCGCCCTCCCTCTTC
This sequence comes from Bufo gargarizans, assembly GCF_014858855.1. Classification (NCBI taxonomy): domain Eukaryota; kingdom Metazoa; phylum Chordata; class Amphibia; order Anura; family Bufonidae; genus Bufo; species Bufo gargarizans. The sequence goes on along the minus strand of NC_058086.1, from coordinate 101,010,752 downwards.
TCCGGGCCCGCTCTGGACTGACTGACTCATCTGACTGCGTGCAAATTTGGGGCCTAGTGCGCGCACGACTGTACGTCCTCATGTTGTATGTGGTAAGGACCTGCTGTCACGGCCTTTGGTTTGCGCTGTGATACTGTTGCCACACTTGCGGTTGTCCGCGGCAACATGTCCCTGTGAGAGCATGCAGTGGCAGTTTCTCGGCCTTCTGGGTGATTGCCAGGACATGGTTGCCATGCATGCTGTTGCCGGTGGTAACGTGTTGTTTGGCATGCTTGTGTGTGCACTTCCTCTTTAAGTTGTAGCCTCCCTCTGGCTGATGCTGTAAGGGTTAACTCCCTGACTGGGCGTGGTCATTTGGCTTTTATCTTCTGTGGTTTCCTGACTGGAGTCAGTCCAGGGTGTTCCATCTGTCCAATGAGGGACACCCTTGTGGTTATAGATGTTGCTGTTCTTATGTTTTGGTTTGCATGGGTTATGTTCCGGGTGTTGTATGTCTTGTGTGGTCTTACATGGCTGGTGATGTTTGATGTCCAGCATGTTTGCTAGACATTCCCCTGTCTCACGTTTATTGCAGCTATGGGTGTCCTGGGTTCCTGTGTGGTTTGTGGTGTGTGCTTTAATGTTGGTGTGGACAGCAGCACTTGTGCACGGGTTTCAGTCAGTGTGTCTGTGGCAGGTAGTGTGTTATGGGTTTGCTTACCTGCCATCTCCATATGCTGTATTTATTCCCCTCTCCTTGCAGCCTGGCCTCAGATAGAGACTCCTGTTCCTCCATGACTGCGATGAACAGGTCGTCTCTTCCCGGCTCCTTGGTGAGGGATTACCGAGGCGACTTAGGGTCTCTATGAATCCCGAGTATGAGTCGTCCTACCATCGGGGTCCGCTCATACGTATGGTGAGGATTCAGGGAGAGGATTAGGGATGCTGTAGGAGGTGACCTGCTCCCTTATTACTCCTTTTGGCCAGGCTGATCCCCTTTTTACCCTTTGACACCGCACGGTGGGGGGTTTCCCTCACTCCCCATCGTGACACCTGCAGTACAGCACGGCCCCAGGGAAGAAGACCAGGGATGGTGAGTACAGGAAGCGCTTACAGTGCTTCACTCCCCACTCCCTGCACCTAATGCATACTAAGTGAGCGCACCCATAATGGAAGTGCTTTCTAGTATTTGCTTTATAAGACATTTTCCCCCCAGATGGACAAAAATAGCACACATTCTATTTTTTTGCTGGGCCACAGAACGGACATATCGATGTGGACAGCACACAGGTGTGCATCTTTTGCAGCCCCACTGAAGTGAATGGGTCCGCATCCGATCCACATTTTTTGTTCATGTGCATGAGCCGTTGTTTTGACGGCCATTAATTAAAGGGGTTGTGTAACAAACCATATTCTAAATTTTTCAAATCGGCACCTGGATCTGAATACTTTTCTAATTGCATGTAATTATTAATGTATTATCGCTAGTGAGCTATTAAATCGAATGTATCTACATAGTGCCATCTGCTGTTTGTTATTTTCCTTATTTCTTTATCTATCTCGCTGAGCTGGTCGAACATGCTCAATCAGTTGCACGCTGAAGGTTTTACCATGCTTCTCATAGTTCCCTGACCAGAACATCATTGAATATCTGTGGATAGACCTTAAAAGAGTAGCGCATGCAAGATGGCCCTGGAATCTCACAGAACAGGAAGACTTTTGCAAGGAAGAAAGGATGAAAGTCCCTCAAACATAGAAACATAGAAACATAGAATGTGTCGGCAGATAAGAACCATTTGGCCCATCTAGTCTGCCCAATATATCTGAATTCTATGAATAGTCCCTGGCCCTATCTTATATGAAGGATAGCCTTATGCCTATCCCATGCATGCTTAAACTCCTTCACTGCAGCTGCCACTTCTGCAGGAAGGCTATTCCATGCATCCACTACTCTCTCAGTAAAGTAATACTTCCTTATATTACTTTTAAACCTTTGCTCCTCTAATTTAAAACGGTGTCCTCTTGTGGTAGTTTTTCTTCTTTTAAATATGCTCTCCTCCTTTACCGAGTTGATTCCCTTTATGTATTATGTATCTATCATATCCCCTCTGTCTCTTCTTTCTTCCAAGCTATACATATTAAGGTCCTTTAACCTTTCCTGGTAAGTTTTATCCTGCAATCCATGTACTAGTTTAGTAGCTCTTCTCTGAACTCTCTCTAGAGTATCTATATCCTTCTGGAGATATGGCCTCCAGTACTGTGCACAATACTCCAAGTGAGGTCTCACCAGTGTTCTGTACAACAGCATAAGCACTTCACTCTTTCTACTGCTTATACCTCTCCCTAAACATCCAAGCATTCTGCTGGCATTTCGTGCTGCTCTATTACATTGTCTTCCCACCTTTAAGTCTTCTGAAATAATTACTCCTAAATCCCTATCCTCAGATACTGAGGTCAGGACTGTGTCAAATATTCTATATTCTGCCCTTGGGTTTTTACGCCCCAGGTGCATTATCTTGCACTTATCCACATTAAATTTCAGTTGCCAGAGTTCTGACCATTCTTCTATTTTTCCTAAATCCTTTTCCATTTGGCGTTTCCCTCCAGGAACATCAACCCTGTTACATATCTTTGTGTCATCAGCAAAAAGACAAACCTTACCATCGAGGCCTTTTGCAATATCACTTATGAAGATATTAAACAAAATTGGTCCCAGTACAGATCCCTGTGGAACCCCACTGGTAACATGACCTTGTTTTGAATGTTCTCCATTGACTACAACCCTCTGTTGTCTGTCACTCAGCCACTGCCTAATCCACTCAACAATATGGGAGTCCATGCTCAATGACTGCAGTTTATTGATGTCTTCTGTGTGGGACAGTGTCAAAAGCCTTACTAAAAATCTAGATATGCGATGTCTACTGCACCTCCACCGTCTATTATTTTAGTCACCCAGTCAAAAAAATCTATAAGATTTGTTTGACATGATCTCCCTGAAGTAAACCCATGTTGTTTTTCATCTTGCAATCCATGGGATTTTAGATGTTCCACAATCCTATCCTTTAATAGGGTTTCCATTAATTTGCCTACTATTGATGTCAGACTCACTGGTCTATAGTTGCTCGATTCCTCCCTACTACCTTTCTTGTGAATGGGCACGACATTTGCCAATTTCCAATCTTCCGGGACGACTCCTGTTACTAATGATTGGTTAAATAAATCTGTTAACGGTTTTGCCAGCTCACCACTAAGCTCTTTTAATGATTTTGGGTGTATCTCATCAGGCCCCTGTGACTTATTTGTCTTCACTTTAGACAGCAAACTTAGAACATCTTCCTCTGTAAAGACACATGCATCAAACGATTTATTAGTCATCCTTTCTAGTGGAGGTCCTTCTCCTTTTTCTTTTGTAAAAACTGAACAGAAGTATTCATTAAGGCAGTCGGCTAGCCCTTTATTCTCTTCTACATACCTTCCATCCTTTGTTTTTAATTTAGTTATTCCTTGTTTTAATTTCCTTTTTTCATTTATATATCTGAAGAATGTCTTATCCCCTTTTTTCATAGACTGAGCTAGCTTTTCTTCTGCCTGCGCTTTAGAAGTTCTTATAACTTGCTTGGCTTCTTTCTGCCTAATCTTGTAGATTTCCTTATCTTCATTGCTCTGGGTTTTTTATAATTACAAAATGCTAGCTTTTTATTTTTAATGATTTGGGCCACTTCTGCTGAGTACCACAGTGGTCTCTTCCTTTTTTTGCTTTTACTGACAAGTCTAATGCAATTTTCTGTTGCCTTCAATAATGCACCTTTTAAGTAGTCCCATTTCTCCTGGACTCCATGTAATCCGTTCCAGGACTCATTTATGACTAATTTCATTTTTGAAAAGTCTGTTTTTCTAAAATCTAAAACTTTTGTTTTTGTGTGGTGGGACGCTTTCACAGTTCTTATATTAAACCACACTGACTGGTGATCACTAGATCCCAAGGTTTCGCCTACAATGACATCATATACCGAATCCCCATTTGTGAATACCAAATCCCAAATACCAAATCCCAAATGCACAAACACAAATTGAAATACTGTTACCTGGCTACAAAAAGCATTTGCAAACTGTGATTCTTGCCAAAGGGGGTGCTACTAGGTACTAACCATGCAGGGTGCCCAAACTTTTGCTTTGGGCCCTTTTCATTTTTTGTTATTTTTAAAATGTAAAGGATGAAAATTGTTTTTGCTTTTTGGAGTTCATTTCATCTTCAACCTGCTTAAAGGGTTTCTACCACTTCGGTGTGACATATTTAGCTGTCAGACACTAGCGATCCGCTAGTGTCTGCTCTGGCCAACCATCCTAATATAATTGCTTTTGGGGCGGTGGTTTGGCTAAAAAAACTACTTTTATTAATATGCTAATGAGCCTCTAGGTGCTATGGGGGCGTCATTAGCACCTAGAGGCTCCGACTACCTTTAGAAACTGCCGCCCCCAGCGCGTCCCTCCAGCCCGCCCATCTCCTCCTGAATGCGATCCTCGTATGTATTCTGCGCATGCGCAGTAAATGTCTGACAGCTTCCCTGCTCAGACATCTCCACTGCGCCTGTTCCTCGGAGCACTATGGCGTCATCGCGCAGGCGCAGTGGAGATGTCTGAGCAAGGAAGCGGTCAGACATTCACTGCGCATGCGCAGAATACATACGAGGATCGCATTCAGGAGGAGATGGGCGGGCTGGAGGGACGCGCTCGGCGGCGGCAGTTTCTGAAGGTAGTCGGAGCCTCTAGGTGCTAATGACGCCCCCATAGCACCTAGAGGCTCATTAGCATATTAATAAAAGTAGTTTTTTTAGCCAAACCACCGCCCCAAAAGCAATTATATTAGGATGGTTGGCCAGAGCAGACACTAGCGGATCGCTAGTGTCTGACAGCTAAATAAGTGACACCGAAGTGGTAGAAACCCTTTAACTGTTCACGGTAACAGTAATCATGACCAGGGATGTTAAAAATTTTGCAAGCCACTGTATGTACCTTATTCCTAATCTTTTCCCATTAGGAGATAGCTGTTCAGTATCAAACCTTTTTTTTAACTACTTTATTAACAAGCCTATTTTAGCACAAGCTTTTCATTTTTACTTCACTCAGAGACTCATTTATTTAAATTTTTTTGTCAATGTAGCTCTATGAGGCTTATTTTATTTTTTATTTTTTGAAGGATGCATTTTATTTTTCAATAGTACCATTTTGGGTTACATAGAGCTCATTACTATAGTCTGCACAGTCTCACTCTATCCAATCAGTGCTGCCATTGTCAGACTGTGCAGGTACACCCACCTAAGAGTAGATGCTCCATAATTGTTATTACAAGGGGAATGCATGAATTTATTAAAAGAGGCGTGTTAGTAGTCCTCTTTAAACATTTTAATCCTACTAGGGGACTTCACAATGCATGCCCTATTGCCTGTCAGCGAAAAACTGACTGGTAATCTATAAAAATGCAGATATGCTAATAATGGCATGTCTGAGCACTTCACAAAAGTGGCATAAGCAGAATAAAGATTTTGCTGTAGTGTTTTATAAATATGCCAAAAAGTGGCATAGACCAAATAAATGATCGCCTATGTTTTTAAATACCTGATGGAAGTTGTCTGTAATAATAAATTACAGGATGCAGGAAATTGGAACGCCATGCAGCTTTTTCATCACCAATAGCACGATTATAGTGAAACACATCTTTGTCTGGTCCAGAAAAATTCTTTCCATATTCCATTATTAAAATTAACACTCCTGTGTCATACACCTTCCTTCCAGTGCTTTTGTCTACAGTGGGGATAGTTCCAACTGGTATCTCTTCTAGGTGCTCAAAAGTAGTAGAATCCCTTAAGAAAAAGAAAGAAAATTTGAAACTTATAATAGTGATTGTTTCATAACCATGAAACTAAATGTGAATCTTATGACTGGAACAGTGACACCTGTGCTTCTTTTTTACCCTTATAAAATGTTTTGCTTTATAAAGATGCTCCGGATTGTAGGAGATGCAGGTTTTGGAGGAGGAAAATCAGAAAAAATATTTATCTTCAGACCTCAGATCAGACCCCCATATCAGATTCCCATTTGAGACCCCCATATCAGACCTCAGATCAAATGCCCATTACCAGACCTCAGATCAGACCCCCAATATCAGACAATCTCAGACTATGGAGACTCTAAAACATTGTGTTTTTTTTTTTTTTTTTTTGCATGAGAAAGCTGATGAGTTTATTAGATATAGAAAATAGAGAGGCCTCAAAAAGTAGCACAAGAAATACAGACATAAATTGGTGTCAGTGACCTTGTCGATTAACTCAGCACACCATAATGGTCATCTTTATGATTGCAGGGCAGAGTTGGCTTGTGTAGTCTATGGCTCCCCAGCTGCTGCAGAACCTCAGATACCCATATGCATTCTGGGATTTTAAATTCCTAAACAACAGGAGTACCACAGGTTGCCTGCCACTAAAACAAGTTATATTAGATATATCACATCTCAGAAATCTGTGCTGAATATGGCGACAGGTTTAGATTAGTAGGTTGATTGCTGGACTTTCTCCCGTGAGGACACCACTTTTCCGTCAACGGTATCGTGAACAATGGTACGGATTTTTCGTATGGTTTGAGGGGATTCTTTGTATGAAATACTGGCATCTTCACCCTCCAAGAGACGCCTGTAGGTTTCGATTTCCTGTTCCAGACGGGTCTTCACATCCATGAGCATTTTGTACTCATAGCTCTGGCGTTCCATATCTGACCTTAATTCTGCCAGCTGAGCTTCAACACTGCTGATCATATCCTGTATCTGAGAGAGCTGCATACAGTACCGGCCTTCCGTTTCTGCTAAGGTGCCTTCCATTGCCGCTTTCATGCTTAGTTGTGTCTGAAGTTCAATCTCCAGGCTTTGGACGGTACGTTTGAGGTCGGTCATTTCTGTTTTGCTGGACTGGATTTGTTCACTGTGGCTTGCAACTTCTTTGTTCAGTTCCTCTGTCTGCTTGAAGTACCAGGCTTCAACTTGCTTACGGTTCTCTGCAGCCAGCCCTTCGTATTGGTCTCTCATGTCAGACAAAATCCTACTTAGGTCAATACCTGGGGCAGCATCCATCTCTACATTGACATGGCCGCCAACTTGTCCACGAAGAGAATTCATTTCCTCTTCATGGTTCTTCTTTAGATAAGCCAGTTCTTCCTTCAAGCCCTCAATATGGAGCTCCAGATCTGATCTAGAAAGAGTAAGTTCATCCAAGACTCTGCGTAGTCCATTGATGTCACCTTCAACGTTCAAACGCAGGTTCAGTTCAGTTTCATACTTGGTCTTAAAGTCCTCCATAGCCAGTCTGGCGTTATCAATCTGAAGGAGCATGCTGGCATTGTCCATGGTAGCATTGAGGATCTTGTTGCGAAGGTCTTCAATGGTTTTGTAATAATGGCTGTAGTCATGATCTGGCCTTGGTGCTTGTTTTTCATACCATTCACGAATCATTTTTTTTTTTTTTTATTTAATTTTATTTATATTTTCTACATCCATATAAAACACATTGCACCAACAACAAGCAAAAAATATTAACAATTAGTAGTTTCTATTCCTTTCTATTTTCTTTCTCCCCTTTTACCTTCCCTCCCCCTCATTCCCCCCTCCCTTTACCATACCCTCCCACCCCTAAAGGGAGTGAAGGAGGGGGAGCGTGAAAAAAAAAAAAAAAAAAAGCAGATGTCATCCCTGAAGTATCCAATTTTCCCACACTTGGTCGAGATTTAATGACCCTTTAGAATTATTATTCATTACACGTTCTTCTTTAATTAAATTATCTATTGCTTTTCTCCACTGTCCCACCATCGGTGGGTCCGCCTTTATCCATTTTCTGAGAATAAGGAGTCTGGCCTGAAATAGTACTTTATTCAAGACCAATCGTATTTTTTTGTTCAAATTCAAGTGTTCAGTTGCCCCTAGAATACAAATTACCGGATCCCTGGGCAACCGAACCTTCAGGAGCAAATACACGGTTTCCATTATTTCTGTCCAGTATCTATTTAGCTTGGGGCATCTCCAAAAACAATGTATCAAATCTGCTCTCTCCTCCCCGCATCTTGAACACTTATCTGTTTCTCTCACTCCCATTCTTTTCAATATCCATGGAGATCGATGAAGTCTATGCACTATGAAAAATTGTGAGATCTTATGTGAACCCCTATCCGAAATTGTCGCATAATTCCTAAGGGCATCTCTCCATTTTTCTTCCGTAAAGGAGTCTAGATCTTTCTCCCATTTTTTCTCAGCAAGCATTATAGTCCTTTTTCTCTTTACCTCCATCAGAACCTTATATCTCCTTGCAGTTATTCCTCCTCCTTCTGTTTCTGCTGTAAACTTATCCAACTTATCTGATTTTTCCCTTCTATACTTGTCTTCCTGTACCACTGTCCGTAGTGCATTCCTAAGCTGGAAATATTTATACATATCACTGTGGGGGATCCCAAATTCCGACACCATTTTGTTGAAGTCCTTCAGCTTATCCTCTTCAAAGATCTGATCTAAATATTTCACTCCTTTTTTTCCCCAATCTATATAATCCCTTATTGTTTCTAATTCCTTTAAATTAAAATTTTTCCATATCAGTGTATATTTCAAAAACCCTTTAATCTCCAATATCTTCTTAATTTCCCCCCATACGTATTCTATTAAATTTAATATCCTATTTTCAGTATTTTTTTCCCCAAAAAAAACTGATTCCAACACCTCTAAGTGATTACAATCTTTTTTCCATCCCCTTTTATCTAATTCTTGTCTACCCACCTGACTATCTAAACTACCCTTTATATTCCCATATTGTGTTATTAAAAAGTAAAAAAAACAAATTAGGGACCGCTAATCCTCCCTCCTGCACTGGAAGCTGAAGGACTTCCTTCTTTATCCGAGGGATCGCACCCTTCCAAATAAAATCCCCCATTAATCTATCAAATAGTTTGAAAATGTTCTGCGGTATTCTCACTGGGGCATTTTGTAATACATAGAGTATCTTTGGGAGGAGGACCATTTTTATTAGATTCACTCTACCTTGTATTGACATTGGTAGTCTTTTCCATATGTGTATTTTAGTTCTTAATTCTTTTATTAAGGGAAGGACATTTAGTTTTTCATATTCTTCTATATTTCTAGAGATTTGTATACCGAGGTATTTAAAATTTTCATTTTTTTTAAGAACGTGTACCCGTGTATCTCCCTGTAATTGTCCATCTCCTAATAATAACATGTGTGATTTCCCCCAGTTAATATTTAAACCAGAAAAAAAACCAAACTTATCTATTGTCTCCATCACTTTATTAAACTGATCCCCGGTGTTTTGCAAAAAAAGTAAAATATCATCCGCGTACATTAACACCTTTTCTTCCCCACCCACATATTGAAAACTTTCAATCTCCCTATCATTTCTTATTATGTTTGCCAACGGTTCAATTGCAATAGCAAATAAAAGGGGGGAGAGAGGGCATCCCTGCCTTGTGCCCCGAGATAGGGCAAACGGCAGGGACAAGCTCCCATCCACCACCACTCTAGCCCTAGGGTTACAATATATTAACTGTATCCACCCTATAAATCCTTCCCCTATGCCAAACCTCCTTAATACTGCCCATAGATACTCCCATTCAATACAATCAAAAGCCTTTTGGGCATCCAATGAAAGTATCGCTTTCTCCCCTGCATCTGATCTATTAGCTTCAATGTTGAGAAATAACCTTCTTATATTGGAGTATATTGTTCTACCCGGTATAAATCCTGTTCGGTCTTTATTTATTATTACTTTGATAACCCTTGAGAGCCTATCAGCCAAAACTTTTGCCAAAATTTTGACATCCGTGTTCAGCAGGGATATGGGCCTATATGAACCAGGATCTGTTTGTTCTTTTCCTTTTTTTGGAATTAGTGTAATAATTGCTTCCTTCATGGAATTAGGTAAATCGCCTAATTTTCGGGCCTCATCCAATGTTGTTTTTAGTTCTGATACCAAAACCTGAGAGAAGGTTTTGTATATTTCAAAAGGAAGTCCATCTCCTCCTGGAGCCTTCTCGAGTTTAACCTTCCCCAGAGCTAGATTTATTTCTGCCACCGTTATTTCTTTCTCCAGATATTCTCTTTGCATCTCAGATATCCTACTAAAAGCAATCTTATCTAAATATGAATCTAACTCTTGTTTGGAGTATTGCACCCTGGACTTATATAGCTCTAGGAAATACTCCCGAAACACATTTTTAATGCCTTCAGGTGTAGTGGTTAATTTACCCGTTTTATCTTTAATTGCACCGATCCATGATTTCCCTTTTTGATTCTTCACTATATCTGCTAGGATTTTACCAACCTTTTCACCCTCCGAGGCTACCTGGATCCCTTGAAAAAGCAATTCTTTCCTACTTTTTTCTAATTGATATATCTTCAACTATTCTTGTTCTTCCTCCCATACTCTCTTGTTGACTGCAGTAGGGTACCTCATACATGTCATTCCTGCCTCTTGCAATTTTTCCTCCAGTACCTTCCCGTTTTTCCTAGTACTTTTTTTCCAATAATCTACTTTTTTAAACAGTATTCCCCTCAAAAAGGCCTTGAAAGTGTCCCAAACCACCAGTCTACTGACAGAACCGTTATTTTCCATAAATTTTTTTTTTAACTCCTCAGTTATACTCTCCTTATCCGAGATCAATAATAACCAATGGGGGTTGAACTTGAACAACGGCAAAATATTTTTTTTATTCAAATCCAGCTCAATTACCATTGCATTATGATCTGACAAGGCCATAGGTGTATACTTTATCGTGATCCTATTTTGGAACATTAAATTTTTATTTCCAAAAGTCATATCTATTCTCGACCAAGTTTGGTGTGTTTTTGAGTAACAAGAGTACATAACTTCATCCGGGTTCTGGACCCGCCATACATCTACCCAATTAAATTCATGAACTAATTTACATAAGTCTACATTTTGTGCTCCTCCCCCTCTACCAGACATCCTATCCCTGAGTGGATCCATAACCGCATTGTAATCGCCTACCGCAATCAACATACATTCCTGTTTATTCGACATAAATCTATACAGTAGATACAAAACATCTGATTTATATGGTGGTGGAATATATATATTTGCGATCACAGTTTTAATCCCTTCTACATAACAATGTAAGAAGAGGTATCTGCCATAACTGTCCGCCTCACATGCCAGACCTTCGAACTTGACTTTGTTATGGATCAAAATTGAGACCCCTCTAGAATAGGTAGTATATACCGAATGGTATCCCGCCACCATCCATCTCCTCTCTAGCCATCTTACTGATCCCTTATCCAAATGTGTCTCCTGGAGGCAGATGATGGCTGGCAGAAACCTCTTCATCCACTCAAGGATAGCATATCTTTTAACTGTCTCACGGAGCCCTCTCACATTCAATGAAAGAATCCTAACCATCTAACCGAGGGGGAGGAGCAAAAAAAAAAAAATCTTTAAAATAAAATTTCCACGTCCCCCCTACCCCATCCCATATCCACCCTCCCATCTATATAGTCCCCCTTTCTGCTAGCCAGCAGTCCGGGCGGCTCCTTAACTTAGCATATTGGCTCCTATCCCCTCCTCCCCCCCCCCAGCCTCAAAGTCCCTCTCCATCTGCCCATTCACTAACTTCCGCCGGAGTCTGAAAAAATACAACTTTACCATTATGTTCCACCCCTAATTTTGCCGGAAAAAGTAGGCTATATTTTATACCTGCCTCCCTTAATCTTTTCTTGACCGATATAAATTCTCTTCTTTGTACGTTGGTACTAAATGAATAGTCTGGGAATAGTTTAACCTTTACCCCCTGTATATAGTATCTTTCCGAGGTTCTAGCATCGGCTAATATTCCATCTCGATCTTTAGATAATAAACATTTCACTCAGCTTGGGACAGTGCAAACAGACGTAATGGTTATACGAGCTGAGATGGGAAAAGTAAGGCAGCGTCTGCAGGAGATGGAAAAAAGGATTCCCACCCTAGAGAAAGTTGTGTATAAATTAGAGAAAGAAGTGGATCTCTTAAAACAAAAAAATGTTAAGTTGGAACAGAAATTGGTAGACCAGGAGGATAGAGCTAGAAGGTCTAATATAAGATGTGTGGGGGTCCCAGAGCGAGCGGAGGGAGAAAATTGTACTGAATTTATGGAAAAATGGTTAAAAGAAAATATTAAAGAAGGTACTCTCTCCCCCTTATTTTCTATCGAAAGAGCACACAGGGTCCCCACAAAAAATAGGGTGCCAGGGGATTTTCCTAGACCGATAAAACATTGTGTTAAATGTAAAAAAAAAAAAAATTGACATATTAGGCATCGCCACATCCATAACAACCTTCTCTATAAAAATACCACATGACGTAACCGCTCGGGTGAACACAAAAAGCCATTTTTTGTCACCTTACCTCACAAAAAGTGTAATGGCAAGCGATCAAAAAGTCGTATGCACCCCAGAATTTTATCGTCATCTCATCCCACTAAAATTAAGTCCCTAACTAAGACAATCGCCAAAAAACAAAAACAAGAAAATTACTCTCAGAATATGGAGACACTAAAACAGGATTTTTCCGTTTAAAAAATATCATTGTGTAAAACTTAAATAAATAAAAAAAAGTATACATATTAGGTATTGCCACGTCCATAACAACCTGCTCTATACAAATATCACATGACCTAACCCCTCAGATGAACACCGTAAATTTTTTTAAATAAAAAGTGTGGCAAAAAATTATTTTTGGGTTACCTTACATCACAAAAAGCGTTATACCAAGCGATCAAAAAGTCATATGTACACTAAAATAGTACCAATCAAACCCTCATCTCATACAGAAAAAATTGAGCCCCTACATAAGACAGTCACACAAAAAAATAATTTAAAAAAAAAATGCTTTATTATGTAAAACTGAAACAAACAACCGAAAAAGTGATCTAACCTAAACCTAACCTAAACCTAAATAACAAAAAATAAAAACGGTGCCCAAAAAGCTATTTTTAGTTACCTTGCCTCACAAAAAGTGTAATATAGAGCAACCAAAAATCATATGTACCCTAAAATAGTACCAACAAAACTGCCACCTTATCCCGTAGTTTCCAAAATGGGGTCATTTTATTGGAGTTTCTACTCTAGGGGTGCATCAGGGGGTCTTCAAATGTGACATGGCAACTTAAAATTATCCCAGTGAAATCTGCCCTCCAAAAAACATATGGCGTTCCTTTCCTTCTGCGCCTTGCCGTGTGTCTGTACAGCAGTTTACAGAAACTCCATATGTGGTGGTAAACTACAGAATCAAGGCAATAAATAGTTTTGTTTGGCAGCTAACCCTTGCTTTGTTACTGGAAAAAAATGTATTTAAAGGGTTTCTGTCAGCAGAAAATTCGTTATGTAGCTGGCTGGCATTAGCAATGTGCTGATGTAAGCAGAACATAATTGTATGACTTATATCTCCCTGCTTGCCGTCGTTCACGCTAAATAATGACTTTTATAATATGTAAATGAGCCTCTAGGTGCTAGTGGGGTGTTGCTCCTGCACCTAGAGGCTCCGTCCTCTAACCATTTTGCACGCCCTTGTAAAGGTGATTGACATCCTTGGTCATCCGTGCCGCACATATCCTGTGCCTGCGCCATCCATTTTAGCATTAGGCGCAGGCACAGTGAGTGAAAGAAGCTTGCCTGCCGCCATCCTTCACTCACTTGCCGCCATCCTTCACTCACTGCGCCTACACCCAATACTGGATACCGCCTAATAATGGACAGCGCAGGCGCGGGATTTGCGGGGCACGGAGGAGACCAAGGATGTCAATCACCTTTACAAGGGCGTGCCAAACGGTGAGAGGACGGAGCTTCTAGGTGCTGCAGCAACGTCCCACTGGCACCTAGAGGCTCAGGGAGATATAAGTCATACAGTTATGTTCTGATGACATTACCTCATTGCTAATGTCAGCCAGCTACATAATGATTTTTCTGATGACAGAAATGCTTTAAATGCCAAAAAAGTGAAATTCTTAAATTGAATCTACATTTTCCTTTAATTCTTGTGGAATACCTAAAGGGTTAAGCTTGTAAAATTAGTTTTTAATACCTTGAGGTGTGTAGTTTCTAAAACGAGTTCATTTTTGGGTGGTTTCTATTATGTAAGCCTCATAAAGTGACTTCAGACCTGAACTGGTCCTTAAAAAGTGGGTTTGGGAAATTTTCTGAAAAATGTCAAAATTTGCTTCTAAACTTCTAAGCCTTCTAACGTTCCAAAAAAATAAAATTGTATTTTCAAAATGATCCAAACATGAAGTAGACATATTAGAAATGTAAAGTAATAACTAATTTTGGAGGTATCAGTATTTATTATAAAAGTAGAGAAATTGAAATTCGTAAATTTTTCTAATTTTTTGTAAATTTTGTATTTTTTTATAAATAAAAATGAAATATTTTGACTGAATTTTACCACTGTCATGAAGTATAATATGTGACGAGAAAACAATCTCAGAAAGGCTTGGAGAAGTAAAAGTGTAATTACCACATAAAGTGACACGTCAGATTTGCAAATAAATGGCCTGGGCAGGAAGGTGAAAACTGGCCAAGAGTTGTAAGGGATAATACTCTATCAAGTTTTTATTTTATATAAACATAGGCTGGTTGAGGTGCTGTACATTGAATATATGTATGTAGTGCAGTAAGTCTACTGTGTTATGTTCCAGTTGTGCAGTGCATGGGAGACTAGGAGCCCACCTTGCTCAGGGGCCCACTGGGGGATTCACCTTGTACCCCTATGGGCCAGTCCGAGCCTGTCAATAGGTGTCACCCTAATACAATCTGATTCTTGTTTATGTAAAAGGGTGCAGTGTCTAGATAGCTGTTGTGTTAGCAGGCCCTTTCTGACGTTGCACCAGTGCTGGTTCAGTCATTTGTGCAGTTATTGTGTGGTGCAGCCTACATATTGGAGGTTACACACAAACTGGATAAGATGTACTACATGCTATTGTAATAGGGAAAGTTCTGACAGAGGTCGTGGAGGAGAAAGACTGGTTATGATGCTTGATGATTCCGCAACATAGGCACCTGGCCGTCTCACATTTAAAGTTGCCTAGAATATGCGAAGGCCATGTTGCTAATGGCAGGTTTATGTGGTCGCAAGCGACTGGGGACTAGGACGCTCTTGACTGTGTCTGTGCTCTCCAAAAGATGATGCCTCTATATTTTGGTAGAACTTTATCCAAATGTGGCTCTGTGAGTAGGATGTGCTAGTGCTTTTAAACCCCTTCACGACTGCCATACGGCTATTTAAGTGCTCTCTGCACATACCCTGTGCAGCTAACACGTGTATAAACATCATGGCAGCTCTTGAATCCAAGCACTGCAAAATGCTTGGAGTAAAGCTTCTGCCCCTGCACTGCTGCTGTCACAGACAGCATACAATCCAGTAATGCTGGCAAGGGACCAATCAGAGTGGTCCCTTGCCAGCGATCGTTCCGATTGGTTAGTCTGTGCAGACTAACCAATCAGATCGCCACAGTGTAAAAATGCCAGTTTCAGGCTCTGCTCTGCACTCTGCAGATCAGAGCCTGAAGTCAGGCATTAGATGATCAATGCCCCCAATATGTGCCAGTCATTTAGCCCTCTTACCGATCTGTGCCTTTATAAGCGTGTGCTAATGCCTCCTGCCTCCCCCATCTGCCCTATCCCGCGATCAGTGCCTGCAATCTACTTTCCCCCTTCAAACTCTCCAGCATTGCTCAGCACATGCATGTCCCTAGCTACAACTATGCCTGTCCCCTGCCCCTTACTGTATTCCCAGCATTCATTTTTGGCCCCTTATGCTAACCTCTTGAATGTGATGGCGGTGGCACTGTATGCTGACACTCTGCTGTAACGCCTTAGATGCCCCGGCAGCGGCATCCATGCGGTTAATAGAGGGAGGGGGCTGGCTCTCTCAACCATCGGGTTGCTGCGCTGAGATGGCAGCAGCCCAGTGGTTGCCATGGCAACCGGAAGCCTTGCAAAGGCGTCCTGTGTTGCTATCTGCCAGGAAACCTGATAGTACTATATTTTGCAATGCAGGAGAATTGTAAAGTATAATACAGCCATCAGTCCCACTGGATTTTCAAGATACAAGTGGGACTTAATAAAAAAAAGTGTGAAAATAAAAAAGTTCAAAAATAAATGTAAAAAATACATTAATAAAATGTAAATTAAAAAGAAAATAGCCTTTTCACACATTCAGATATTCAGAGATAAAAAAAATGAAAAAAATAAAACTATACATACATTATTATGTATCATCGCGTCCATAATGACCGGCTCTATAAATATATCACATGATCCACCCCGTCCGATAAACACCATAAAAAAATAAAAAACTGTGTCAAAAAATTGTTACCTTACATCACAAAAAGTGCAATATCAAGCGATCAAAAAGGCGTATGTCCCACAAAATAGTACCAATAAAACCGTCATTTCATTCCGTAAAATGTTGTTCCACTACATAATAAAATCGCTTAAAAAATAAATAAATATACAGTACAGACTAAAAGTTTGGACACACCTTCTCATTCAAAGAGTTTTCTTTATTTTCATGACTATGAAAATTGTAGATTCACACTGAAGGCATCAAAACTATGAATTAACACATGTGGAATTATATACATAACAAAAAGTGTGAAACAACTGAAAATATGTCAGATTCTAGGTTCTTCAAAGTAGCCACCTTTTGCTTTGATTACTGCTTTGCACACTCTTGGCATTCTCTTGTTGAGCTTCAAGAGGTAGTCACCTGAAATTGTTTTCACTTCACAGTTGTGCCCTGTCAGGTTTAATAAGTGGGATTTCTTGCATCATAAATAGGGTTGGGACCATCAGTTGCATTGTGGAGAAGTCAGGTGGCTACACAGCTGATAGTCCTACTGAATAGACTGTTAGAATTTGTATTAGGGCAAGAAAAAAGCAGGTAAGTAAAGAAAAACGAGTGGCCATTATTACTTTAAGAAATGAAGGTCAGTCAGTCCGAAAAATTGGCAAAACTTTGAAAGTGTCCCCAAGTGCAGTCACAAAAACCATCAAGCGCTACAAAGAAACTGGCTCACATGCAGACCGCCCCAGGAAAGGAAGACCAAGAGTCACCTCTGCTGCGGAGGATAAGTTAATCCGAGTCACCAGCCTCAGAAATCGCAGGTTAACAGCAGCTCAGATTAGAGACCAGGTCAATGCCACACAGAGTTCTAGCAGCAGACACATCTCTAGAACAACTGTTAAGAGGAGACTGTGTGAATCAGGCCTTCATGGTAGAATATCTGCTAGGAAACCACTGCTAAGGACAGGCAACAAGCAGAAGAGACTTGTTTGGGCTAAAGAACACAAGGAATGGACATTAGACCAGTGGAAATCTGTGCTTTGGTCTGATGAGTCCAAATTTGAGATCTTTGGTTCCAACCACTGTGTCTTTGTGCGATGCAGAAAAGGTGAACGGATGGACTCTACATGCCTGGTTCCCACCGTGAAGCATGGAGGAGGAGGTGTGATGGTGTGGGGGTGCTTTGCTGGTGACACTGTTGGGGATTTATTCAAAATTGAAGGCATACTGAACCGGCATGGCTACCACAGCATCTTGCAGCGCCATGCTATTCCATCCGGTTTGCGTTTAGTTGGACCATCATTTTTTTTTTCAACAGGACAATGACCCCAAACACACCCCCAGGCTGTGTAAGGGCTTTTTGACCATGAAGGAGAGTGATGGGGTGCTGCGCCAGATGACCTGGCCTCCGCAGTCACCGGACCTGAACCCAATCGAGATGTTTGGGGTGAGCTGGACAGCAGAGTTAAGGCAAAATGGCCAATAAGTGCTAAGCATCTCTGGGAACTCCTTCAAGACTGTTGAAAGACCATTTCAGGTGACTACCTCTTGGAGCTCATCAAGAGAATGCCAAGAGTGTGCAAAGCAGTAATCAAAGCAAAAGGTGGCTACTTTGAAGAACCTAGAATATGACATATTTTCAGTTGTTTCACACTTTTTTGTTATGTATATAATTCCACATGTGTTAATTCATAGTTTTGATGCCTTCAGTGTGAATCTACAATTTTCAAAGTCATGAAAATAAAGAAAACTCTTTGAATGAGAAAGTGTGTCCAAACTTTTGGTCTGTACTGTATATCTCTGAGAACATGGAGACATTAAAAGCTATGGCTCTCAGACTATGGAGACAATAAAACATCTTTTTTTGTTTCAAAAATGCTATCAATGTGTAAAACTTAAATAAATAAGAAACAGTAGACATATTAGGTACTGCCACATCCGTAATGATCTGCTCTATAAAGGTGTCACATGACCTAACCCCTCAGGTGAACACCGTAAACATAAATAAATAAATAAATACTGTTCCAAAATCACCAATTTTTTGGTCACCTGGCCCCATAAAGTGTAATAATGAATACAGAAGTAAAACTCTCCATCCTACCCTCCAGTTCACATCTCACTACCTGCGCACTTGACCCAATCCCATCCCACTTCATTCTCAACCTCACCACAGTGTTTGTCCAAGCCCTAACTCCTATCTTCAATCTATCACTAACCTCCGGTGTCTTTCGCTCTGGTTTTAAACATTACACCATTACACTCATCTTCAAAAAGCCTTCACTTGACCCATCTTCTTTGTCCAGTTATCGCCTCAAAGCTACTTGAACTACATGTCTATTTTGAACTATCCTGTCACCTCTCCCTCTTTGGTGGGCTACAATCTGGCTTCTGACCCACCACTCAACTGAAACTGCCCTTACCAAAGTCAACGACCTGCTAACAACAAAAACATTACTCTCTCTTCCTTCTCCTTGACCTATCCTGTGGTTTTGACACCATCACCACTCGATTCTGTTACAAACTTTCTGATCTCTTGGCATCACGGATCTGGCCCTCTCCTGGATCACATCATACCTCACAGACCGAAAAACTTTGCGTCTCCCACTCTCACACCACCTCCTCGTCTTATTCGATCTCTGTTGGTGTCCCGCAACGTTCTCCCTAGGACCCCTGCTTTTCTCTATCTATATTTTAAGCCTGGGACAGCATAGAGTCCTATGGTTTTCAGTATCACTTTTATGCTGACGTCACACAAATCTACCACTGTGGTCCAGACATCACCATAATATGCAGAATACCACAATGCCTATCTTCCATATCCTTCTTCTTCTCCTCTCGCTTTCTAAAACTTAACATGAATAAAACAGAATTTATCATCTTTCCCCCATCTCGCTCAACCCCTCCATCTATCACGATCAATGGTTGCACACTATTCCCGGTCAACCAAGTCTGCTGCCTTGGAGTGACCTTGGATTCTGTCCTCTATTTCAGACCACATATCCAAGCCATTTCCACCACCTGCTGCCTCCAACTCAAACATATCTCCCGCATCAGTGCATTCCTCAACCAAGGGTCTGCAAAAATGCTTGTACATGCCCTCATCATCTCCTGACAAGACTAGTGAAACATCCTCATCTGTGGTCTTCCATCTAGAACTCTTGCACACCTCCAAGCTATCCTCAACTCTGCTGCCCCACTAATCCACCTCTCCCTTTGTTACTCCTCTGCCTCTCCCCTCTGCCAATCCCTTCACTGGCTCCCTATTGCCCAGCAAATTCAGTTCAAAATACTAACAAATACATATAAGGCCATCTACAACCTGTCCCCTTTGTACATCTCTAAGCTACTTTCCTGATACATCCCCACAGGTAATCTCCGATCCTCACAAAACCTCCTTTTCTTCTCTCCACTTATCACCTCTTCCCACAATCGCCTCTAAGATTTCTCCCGTTCATCCCCCATACTTCGGAACTCTCTACTCCAACATTTCAGACTCTCACCTACAGTGGAATCCTTCAAAAGGAACCTGAAAACCCACCTCTTCAGACAAGCCTAGAACCAATGACCCTGCTGCCGCTAGGGAACTAGGTGAGAAGCTCAAGTCCAGGACCTCCAAGGTAGTGTTTTCAGAAATACTACCAGTGCCATGAGCGTCACCAGAGAGACAACGGGACCTTAGGGAGTTAGATTAGTGGCTTAGAAGCTGGAGCAGGAAGGAAGTGTTTGGGTTCATGGAGAACTGGGCCGACTTCTCTGTCGGTTACAGACTCTACAGTAGGAATGGGCTGCACATAAATGGGGAGGGTGTAACTGCCCTGGGGGAAAAAATGGTTAGACGGCTGGAGGAGCTTTTAAACTAGGACCTGGGGGTGGGAGGTCATACTAATAAGGGGGTAGATAGTGTAGATAGAGAGTAGGATATAGGAGGGGACAGTGGGGATTTAGTGGGGGCTGGAGATTGCGAGGAAAATAGGGAGAAGACTGGGCATAACTATACATTTATGAAAAACAGAACTGCTGGTAAAAAGAACCTGTTACATACAGTACAAAAAACAACCAAGGTAACCAAAAAATCCTACATATTTACAGGTAATATTAATTTAAAATTTATTTTCACAAATGCCAGAAGTCTAGCTAGAAAAATGGGGGAGCTGGAGGCTACGGTACTAGAAGAACACATAGATGTAGTTGGTGTGGCTGAAACATGGTTGGACTCTTTGCATGGCTGGGCTGGTAATATTGAGCGTTTTACACTATTTAGGAAAGACCGGGTCAATAGAAAAGGTGGTGGTGTGTGCCTGTATGTGAGGAGTGATCTGAAGACAAGTGTGAAAGAAGCAATTGTGGGTGCTAATGGTGAGGATGTGGAAACCTTATGGGTGGAAGTTCAAAGGGATATAAACACTGAAAAAATAGTACTTAGTGTAATCTATAGACCCCCAAACATCACAGAAGAGATAGAAACGCAACTATATAACTAAATAGAGCGGGCAGCACAGGGTGGTACAGTGGTCATGATGGGAGATTTTAACTTCCCAGATATTGACTGGGGTCATGTTCTGCGTCAACCGCAATGGGGAGAAAAGTCCTCAACTTGCTGCAAGACCAGTTTATGGGCCAGTTTGCAGAAGCTCCAACTAGGGGCGATGATCTGTTGGATCTGGTAATTTCTAATGATGCAGAGCTTGATGGTAATGTTACTGTTCGAGAAACACTAGGTAATAGTGACCACAATATAATTATATTCCCCTTAAACTATAAAAAGCAAACTCTGTCAGGCAGAGCAAAGACACTGAATTTCAAATAGGCTAATTTCCCTGGGTTGAGGGAAGCATTTCAGAGCATAGACTGGGAGCAGCTACTGTCACAAAATAATACTGAGGATAAATGGGAGAGCTTCAAATCCTCATTGAGTAATTGCACTAAATAATGTATCACTTTAGGTAACCAGTATAAACAGCTAAAATTAAACCTCCCATGGCTTACAGCTACTGTAAAAAAGGCAATAAAAGACAAAAAGAGAGCATTTTAAAAATACAAATCTGAGGGGGTCAGCTGTAGCATTTGAAAATTAGAAAGGGCTTAATAAAATCTGTAAAAAGGAGATAAAATTAGCAAAAATGCAAAACGAACACCGGGTAGCAAAAGAGGGCAAAACAAATCCCCCAAAATTCTTTAAAAAAATAAATGATTAAAAACCTAGGTCTGAGAAGGTAGGTCCACTAAATAATGGTAAAGTGGTGGTTGTCACTGAAGATAAGGAAGAGGCAGAGTTACTAAATGTATTTTTTTTAGCTCTGTATATACAAAATATAAGCAAATAGAATATCAGCATGGCTTCGTGAGGGATCGGTCATGTCAACAAATTTAATCAGTTTCTATGAGGAGGTAAGTTCTAGACTTGACAGCGGCGAATCAATGGATGTCGTGTATCTGGACTTCTCCAAAGCATTTGACACTGTACCACATAAAAGGTTAGTATATAAAATGAGAATGCTCGGACTGGGAGAAAACGTCTGTAAGTGGGTAAGTAACTGGCTCAATGATAGAAAACAGAGGGTGGTTATCAATGGTAAATACTCAGATTGGGTCACTGTCACTAGTGGAGTACCTCAGGGGTCAGTATTGGGCCCTATTCTCTTCAATATATTTATTAATGATCTTGTAGAAGGCTTGCATAGTAAAATATCAATTTTCGCAGATGACACTAAACTGTGTAAAGTAATTAACACTGATGAGGACATCGGCTTGGGCAGATAAGTGGCAGATGAGGTTTAACACTGACAAATGTAAAGTTATGCACATGGGAAGGAATAATGCAAGTCACCCGTACTTATTAAATGGTAAAACACTCGGTAACACTGACATGGAAAAAGATCTAGGAATTTTAATAAACAGCAAACTAGGCTGCAAAAAACAGTGTCAGGCAGCTGCTGCCAAGGCCAATAAGATAATGGGTTGCTTCAAAAGGGGCATAGATGCCCGTGATGAGAACATAGTCCTACCACTTTACAAATCATTAGTCAGACCACACATGGAGTACTGTGTACAGTTCTGGGCTCCAGTGAACAAAGCAGACAAAGCAGAGCTGGAGAGGGTCCAGAGGTGGGCAACTAAAGTAGTAACTGGAATGGGGCAACTACAGTACCCTGAAAGATTATCAAAATTAGGGTTATTCACTTTAGAAAAAAGACGACTGAGAGGAGATCTAATTAATATGTATAAATATATCAGGGGTCAGTACAGAGATCTATCCCATCATCTATTCATTCCCAGGACGGTGACTGTGACGAGGGGACATCCTCTGCGTCTGGAGGAAAGAAGGTTTGTACACAAACATAGAAGAGGATTCTTTACGGTAAGAGCAGTGAGACTATGGAACTCTCTGCCTGAGGAGGTGGTGATGGTGAGTACAATAAAGGAATTCAAGAGGGGCCTGAATGTATTTCTGGAGCGTAATAATATTACAGGCTATAGCTACTAGAGAGGGGTCGTTGATCCAGGGATTTATTCTGATTGCCTGATTGGAGTCGGGAAGGAATTTTTATTCACCTAAAGTGAGGAAAATTGGCTTCTACCTCGCAGGTTTTTTTTTTGCTTTCCTCTGGATCAACTTGCAGGATGACAGGCCGAACTGGATGGACAAATGTCTTTTTTCGGCCTTATGTACTATGTTACTATGTAAAAGAAGAGAAAGGAGCTGATATCTGTGACGCCGGGGCTGTTAGTGCATCCAGTAATATACTTAATTTGCTAACTGTAGAAATGGTCAAAGAGAAGTTAAATAGGGTAAATGTGAACAAGGCCCCGGGTCCAGATCGATTACACCCAAGAGTGCTTAACCACCTCCGGACCGCCTAACGCGCCGATGCGTCCGGAAGGTGGTTGCTTTTCTCCTCCTGGACGCATCGGCGCGTCATCTCGCGAGACGCGAGATTTCCTGTGAACGCGCGCACACAGGCGCGCGCGCTCACAGGAACGGAAGGTAAGCGAGTGGATCTCCAGCCTGCCAGCGGCGATCGCTCGCTGGCAGGCTGGAGATCCGAATTTTTTAACCCCTAACAGGTATATTAGACGCTGTTTTCATAACAGCGTCTAATATACCTCCTACCTGGTCCTCTGGTGGTCCCTTTTGTTAGGATCGACCACCAGAGGACTCAGGTAGGTCAGTACAGTCCCACCAAACACCACACTACACTACACTACACCCCCCCCCCCCCCCGGTCACTTATTAACCCCTTATAAACCCCTGATCACCCCATATAAACTCCCTGATCACCCCCCTGTCATTGATCACCGCCCTGTCATTGATCACCCCCCTGTCAGGCTCCGTTCAGACGTCCGCATGATTTTTACGGATCCGATCCATGTATCCATGGATCCGTAAAAATCATGCGGACGTCTGAATGGAGCCTTACAGGGGGGTGATCAATGACAGGCGGGTGATCACCCATATACACTCCCTGATCACCCCCTGTCATTGATCACCGCCCTGTCAGGCTCCATTCAGACGTCCGCATGATTTTTACGGATCCGATCCATGTATCCATGGATCCGTAAAAATCATGCGGACGTCTGAATGGAGCCTTACAGGGGGGTGATCACCCATATACACTCCCTGATCACCCCCTGTCATTGATCACCCCCCTGTCAGGCTCCATTCAGACGTCCGCATGATTTTTACGGATCCGATCCATGGATCCATGGATCCGTAAAAATCATGCGGACGTCTGAATGGAGCCTTACAGGGGGGGTGATCAGTGACAGGGGGGTGATCACCCTGATTACCCTGATCACCCCCTGTCATTGATAACCCCCCTGTAAGGCTCCATTCAGACGTCCGCATGCGTTCTGTGGATCCGATCCATGTATCCATGGATCCGTAAAAAATCATGCGGATGTCTGAATGGAGCCTTACAGGGGGGGTGATCAGTGACAGGGGGGTGATCACCCTGATTACCCTGATCACCCCCTGTCATTGATAACCCCCCTGTAAGGCTCCATTCAGACGTCCGCATGCGTTCTGTGGATCCGATCCATGTATCCATGGATCCGTAAAAAATCATGCGGATGTCTGAATGGAACCTTACAGGGGGGGTGATCATTGACAGGGGGGTGATGACCCTGATCACCCCCTGTCATTGATAACCGCCCTGTAAGGCTCCATTCAGACGTCCGCATGCGTTCTGTGGATCCGATCCATGTATCCATGGATCCGTAAAAAATCATGCGGATGTCTGAATGGAGCCTTACAGGGGGGTGATCAGTGACAGGGGGGTGATCACCCTGATTACCCTGATCACCCCCTGTCATTGATAACCCCCCTGTAAGGCTCCATTCAGACGTCCGCATGCGTTTTGTGGATCCGATCCATGTATCCATGGATCCGTAAAAAATCATGCGGATGTCTGAATGGAGCCTTACAGGGGGGGTGATCAGTGACAGGGGGGTGATCACCCTGATTACCCTGATCACCCCCTGTCATTGATAACCCCCCTGTAAGGCTCCATTCAGACGTCTGCATGCGTTCTGTGGATCCGATCCATGTATCCATGGATCCGTAAAAAATCATGCGGATGTCTGAATGGAGCCTTACAGGGGGGGTGATCAGTGACAGGGGGGTGATCACCCTGATTACCCTGATCACCCCCTGTCATTGATAACCCCCCTGTAAGGCTCCATTCAGACGTCCGCATGCGTTCTGTGGATCCGATCCATGTATCCATGGATCCGTAAAAAATCATGCGGATGTCTGAATGGAGCCTTACAGGGGGGTGATCAGTGACAGGGGGGTGATCACCCTGATTACCCTGATCACCCCCTGTCATTGATAACCCCCCTGTAAGGCTCCATTCAGACGTCCGCATGCGTTTTGTGGATCCGATCCATGTATCCATGGATCCGTAAAAAATCATGCGGATGTCTGAATGGAGCCTTACAGGGGGGGTGATCAGTGACAGGGGGGTGATCACCCTGATTACCCTGATCACCCCCTGTCATTGATAACCCCCCTGTAAGGCTCCATTCAGACGTCCGCATGCGTTCTGTGGATCCGATCCATGTATCCATGGATCCGTAAAAATCATGCGGACGTCTGAATGGAGCCTTACAGGGGGGGTGATCAGTGACAGGGGGGTGATTACCCTGATCACCCCCTGTCATTGATAACCCCCCTGTAAGGCTCCATTCAGACGTCCGCATGCGTTTTGTGGATCCGATCCATGTATCCATGGATCCGTAAAAAAATCATGCGGATGTCTGAATGGAGCCTTACAGGGGGGGGTGATCAATGACAGGGGGTGATCAGGGAGTCTATATGGGTGATCACCCCCCTGTCATTGATCACCCCCCTGTCATTGATCACTCCCCCCCTGGTAAGGCTCCATTCAGCCATTTTTTTTGGCACAAGTTAGCGGAAATTTTTTGTTTGTTTTTGTTTTCGTTTTTTCTTACTAAGTCTCATATTCCACTAACTTGTGTCAAAAAATAAAATCTCACATGGACGCACCATACCCCTCACGGAATCCAAATGCGTAAACATTTTTAGACATTTATATTCCAGACTTCTCACGCTTTAGGGCCCCTAAAAAGCCAGGGCAGTATAAATACCCCACATGTGACCCCATTTCGGAAAGAAGACACCCCAAGGTATTCCGTGAGGGGCATATTGAGTCCATGAAAGATTGAAATTTTTGTCCTAAGTTAGCGGAAAGTGAGACTTTGTGAGAAAAAAAACAAAAAAAATCAATATCCGCTAACTTATGCAAAAAAAAAAAAAATTCTAGGAACTCGCCAGGCCCCTCATTGAATACCTCGGGGTGTCTTCTTTCCAAAGTGGGGTCACATGTGGGGTATTTATACTGCCCTGGCTTTTTAGGGGCCCGAAAGTGTGAGAAGAAGTCTGGGATCCAAATGTCTAAAAATGCCCTCCTAAAAGGAATTTTGGCCCCTTTGCGCATCTAGGCTGCAAAAAAGTGTCACACATCTGGTATCGCCGTACTCAGGAGAAGTTGGGGAATGTGTTTTGGGGTGTCATTTTACATATACCCATGCTGGGTGAGAAAAGTATCTTGGTCAAATGCCAACTTTGTATAAAAAAAATGGGAAAAGTTGTCTTTTGCCAAGATATTTCTCTCACCCAGCATGGGTATATGTAAAATGACCCCCCAAAACACATTCCCCAACTTCTCCTGAGTACGGCGATACCAGATGTGTGACACTTTTTTGCAGCCAAGGTGGGCAAAGGGGCACCTTTCAGATTTCGCAGGCCATTTTTTACACATTTTGATTTCAAGGTACTTCTTACACATTTGGGCCCCTAAATTGCCAGGGCAGTATAACTACGCCACAAGTGACCCCATTTTGGAAAGAAGACACCCCAAGGTATTCCGTGGGGGGCACGGCGAGTTCCTAGAATTTTTTATTTTTTGTCACAATTTAGCGGAAAATGATGATTTTTCTTTTTTTTTTCTTTTTTCCTTACAAAGTCTCATATTCCACTAACTTGCGACAAAAAATAAAAAATTCTAGGAACTCGCAGTGCCCCTCACGGAATACCTTGGGGTGTCTTCTTTCCAAAATGGGGTCACTTGTGGCGTAGTTATACTGCCCTGGCAATTTAGGGGCCCAAATATGTGAGAAGAACTTTGCAATCAAAATGTGTAAAAAATGCCCTGCAAAATCCGAAAGGTGCACTTTGGAATATGTGCCCCTTTGCCCACCTTGGCAGCAAAAAAGTGTGACACATCTGGTATCGCCGTACTCAGGAGAAGTTGGGCAATGTGTTTTGGGGTGTCATTTTACATATACCCATGCTGGGTGAGAAAAATATCTTGGTCAAATGCCAACTTTGTATAAAAAAATTGGAAAAGTTGTCTTTTGCCAAGATATTTCTCTCACCCAGCATGGGTATATGTAAAATGACAGCCCAAAACACATTCCCCAACTTCTCCTGAGTACGGCGATACCAGATGTGTGACACTTTTTTGATGCCAAGGTGGGCAAAGGGGCACATATTCCAAAGTGCACCTTTCGGATTTCACCGGTCATTTTTTACAGATTTTGATTGCAAAGTACTTCTCACACATTTGGGCCCCTAAATTGCCAGGGCAGTATAACTACGCCACAAGTGACCCCATTTTGGAAAGAAGACACCCCATGGTATTCCGTGAGGGGCATGGCGAGTTCCTAGAATTTTTTATTTTTTGTCGCAAGTTAGTGGAATATGAGACTTTGTAAGGAAAAAAGAGAAAAAAAAAAAAATCATCATTTTCCGCTAACTTGTGACAAAAAATAAAAAATTCTAGGAACTCGCAGTGCCCCTCACGGAATACCTTAGGGTGTCTTCTTTCCAAAATGGGGTCACTTGTGGCGTAGTTATACTGCCCTGGCAATTTAGGGGCCCAAATGTGTGAGAAGAACTTTGCAATCAAAATGTGTAAAAAATGCCCTGCAAAATCCGAAAGGTGCACTTTGGAATATGTGCCCCTTTGCCCACCTTGGCAGCAAAAAAGTGTGACACATCTGCTATCGCCGTACTCAGGAGAAGTTGGGCAATGTGTTTTGGGGTGTCATTTTACATATACCCATGCTGGGTGAGAAAAATATCTTGGTCAAATGCCAACTTTGTATAAAAAAATGGGAAAAGTTGTCTTTTGCCAAGATATTTCTCTCACCCAGCATGGGTATATGTAAAATGACACCCCAAAACACATTCCCCAACTTCTCCTGAGTACGGCGATACCACATGTGTGACACTTTTTTGCTGCCAAGGTGGGCAAAGGGGCGCATATTCCAAAGTGCACCTTTCAGATTTCACCGGTCATTTCTTACACATTTTGATTGCAAAGTTCTTCTCACACATTTGGGCCCCTAAATTGCCAGGGCAGTATAACTACGCCACAAGTGACCCCATTTTGGAAAGAAGACACCCCAAGGTATTCTGTGAGGGGCATGGTGAGTTCCTAGAATTTTTTATTTTTTGTCGCAAGTTAGTGGAATATGAGACTTTGTAAGAAAAAAAAAAAAAAAAAAAAATCATCATCATTTTCCGCTAACTTGTGACAAAAAATAAAAAGTTCTATGAACTCACTATGCCCATCAGCGAATACCTTAGGGTGTCTACTTTCCGAAATGGGGTCATTTGTGGGGTTTTTCTACTGTTTGGGCATTGTAGAACCTCAGGAAACATGACAGGTGCTCAGAAAATCAGAGCCGTTTCAAAAAGCGGAAATTCACATTTTTGTACCATAGTTTGTAAATGCTATAACTTTTACCCAAACCATTTTTTTTTTGCCCAAACATTTTTTTTTTATCAAAGACATGTAGAACTATAAATTTAGCGAAAAATTTATATATGGATGTCGTTTTTTTTGCAAAATTTCACAGCTGAAAGTGAAAAATGTCATTTTTTTGCAAAAAAATCGTTACATTTTGATTAATAACAAAAAAAGTAAAAATGTCAGCAGCAATAAAATACCACCAAATGAAAGCTCCATTAGTGAGAAGAAAAGGAGGTAAAATTCATTTGGGTGGTAAGTTGCATGACCGAGCGATAAACGGTGAAAGTAGTGTAGTGCCGAAGTGTAAAAAGTGGCCTGGTCATGAAGGGGGTTTCACCTAGCGGGGCTGAAGTGGTTAAAGAGTTCAGTTCAGTCATTGCTATGCCCCTGTTTAGAATTTGTAAAGATTCTCTAGGTACTGGTAGAGTGCCAAGTGATTGGTGCAAGTCAAACATGGTGCCCATATTCAAAAAAGGATCAAGGTCATCCACAGGTAATTATAGACCAGTTAGTTTAACTTCTGTTGTGGGAAAATGTTTGAAGGACTCTTAAGGGACTATATACAGGAGTATGTGACTATAAAGAATATTATATTAATATTAATATTATTAAGTGATAACTAGCATGCGTTTACCAAGGACAGAAGTTGTCAGACTAACCTGATTTTTTTTAAATGAAGAGGTGAGTAGTAGCTTGGACAGAGGGGCGTCTGTGGATGTAGTGTTTCTGGATTTTGCAAAGGCTTTTGATACTGTCCCTAATAGACGCTTAATAGGTAAAGTAAGGTCTATAGGCTTGGAAAGTATAGTTTGTAATTGGATTGAAAACTGGCTGAAGAACCATGTCCAGAGAGTTGTGTTCAATGATTCCTATTCAGAATGGTCCCTTGTTATAAGTGGTGTACCCCAAGGTTCAGTGCTGGGCCCTTTATTATTTAATTTATTTAATAATGATATTGAGGACGGGATTAATAGCACCATATCTATTTTTGCAGATAACACTAAGCTGTGTAGAACTGTACAGGCTATGGAAGATGTCCATAAACTACAAGCTGACTTGAACACTCTGATTGGGCATCAAGTTGGCAAATAAGGTTCAATGTGGACAAATGTAAAGTTATGCATCTTGGTAGTAATAATCTCTGTGCTTTATATGTCCTAGGTGATGTAGCACTGGGAGAGTCACTTATAGAGAAGGATTTGGGTGTTTTTGTGGATGGTAGATTAAATTACAGCATACCATGTCAATCAGCTGCTTCTAAGGCCACCAGGATATTGTCATGCATTAAATGAGGCATGGACTCGCGGGGCAGGGATGTATTACTACCACTTTACAAAGCATTGGTGCGGCCTCATCTGGAATATGCAGTTCAGTTCTAGGCACCAGTACATAGAAAGGACACACTGCAGCTGGAAAAAGTACAGATGAGAGTGACAAATCTGATAAGGGGAATTGAGGGTCTTAGTTATGAAGAAAGATTAAAAGAATTGAATTTATTTAGTCTTGAGAAGAGACGTCTAAGGGAGGACATGATCAACCTGTACAAATATATAAATGGGCCATACATAAAATACAGTGAAAAGCTGTTTCATGTAAAATGCGCTCAAAAGACAAAGGGGCACTGCCTCCGATTGGAGAAGAAAAAGTTCATTCTCCGGAAGCGTCAAAGCTTCTTTACTGTAAGAACTGTGAAGCTGTGAAATAGACTTCCTCAGGACGTGGTCACAGCAGGAACAGTATACAGTTTCAAAAAGGGTTTAGACAAATTCTTAAAAGTAAAAAACATTAATGCTTATGAAAACGTGTAGAAATCTGAGTCTCAATTCCTTACCTATCCTTTGGTTGAACTTGATGGACATATGTCTCTTTTCAACCATATTAACTATGTAGCTATACCGCCATGACCAGCTTTAACCCACCTACTGTGCCCTTCTCCCATCCCTTGTACAGGTGAAACTCGAAAAATTTGAATATCATGCAAAAGTTCATTTATTTCAGTAATGCAACTTAAAAGGAGTTGCAATAATACAACTTAAAATCAGAATATTGTAAAAAGGTTCAATATTCTAAGCTCAAAGTATCTGTCACAACCAGACAGCTGAGAAGCTCTGACAGAAGCCTTTCAGAACCTCCTCCTTGAGTTTTCTTTGTTGTGGTGTTCAATTCCTCATCTCGTTAGCCTCTCTCAGCTGTCATGTAGTTGGACTGATTGCATCCCTTTAAATTCCGCCCCATAATGCATTACTGGGCGGCTTATACTTCTTCCTGGAGTGTGTGTGCATGCTGATCCTGTTTCCCAGTCTGCTACAAAGTTAAGTGCTGTACATTTATCTGTTTTTTTTCTGTTTGCTGGGGTCTCCCTTTTGGTTCCTTAGCTTTGGATCCAGTGAGTCATATATGCATGTTGCTTTGTCTTGTTTCCTGTACACCGTCCGTGACATTATAAGCCGCCATAACCGTCTTAAGCATGGATCCGGTTTGACTTTTGGCTGAACGCCTTCAGGGTCTTTCATTGGAGGTAGCTGATCTCCGCAGGACTTTTCTCAGCTTCAAGTGACCGGTTCAGCTGGCGTTCGTGGAGTTTGTTCTGAGCCTAAGATCTCGCTCCCGGATACGTTTTCCGGGGGTAGTGAGAATTTTGTGCGTTTTAGAGAGGCTTGCAAACTCCATTTTCGCCTTCTTCCCCATTCCTCTGGTGATGAGGAATGGAGGGTGGGGATCATTATATCGCTGCTCAGGGGTAACGCTCAGTCCTGGGCCTTTTCGCTGCCGGAGGGGGCACGGCCCCTCCGTTCAGTGGATGAATTCTTTTTAGCCCTGGGTCAGATATATGATGATCCGGATCGTATTGCTCTGGCTGAGTCTAGACTACGTCTATTATGCCAGGGTAAACAATCCGCAGAGATATACTGCTCAGAATTTCGGAGATGGGCAGCTGATACTGGTTGGAATGATGCTGCACTCCGAAGTCAATTTTGCCATGGTCTTTCAGAGGGATTGAAAGATGCATTTGCCTTTCATGAAAGGCCTATTTCCTTGGACTCTGCTATGTCTCAGGCCGTTCGTACTGACAGGCGTCTTAGAGAGAGAGGAGAGATCTCTCCTTCCTGTCATGCTCAGTCCCAGGACAGTGCAGCGGTCCCATTCTGTGCGCAGGGGTCTCAGTCACTGTCAGCACCTTCTGAGCAGGAGCCCATGCAGCTGGGGTTGATTGCTTCTGACAATAGAAGATTCAGCCCGCATGGGAGGGTTTGTTTTTGTTGTGGAGGTATAAATCATTTGGCAAATGTTTGTCCCTCTAGGAGATTCAGGCAGTTCTCTGGGAGTAATAAAGAAACAAAGAGGAAAAAATCTTTTAAAAATGTTCTGTCTGTTACTATTGGCAGGGTTGAGGCGGAAATTGAAGGTTTTCCGTTTGCTTGTAGTTCTCGTTTTGTCCTGCCTGCTAGGGTGGCGCTAGAGAGCAAGAGCATTTTTTGTGAGATTTTTGTGGATAGTGGAGCAGCGGTCAATCTCATTGATAGTCAATTTTCAATAACTCATGGTTTCCAGGTGTGCACTTTGGGAAAGGATATTCCTGTTTTTGCTATTGATTCCGCTCCACTTTCTCAGAAATCATTAAAGGGCATAGTTCACAATATCCGTTTAATTGTGAGTGATGCTCATGTTGAGGATGTGTCATGTTTCGTCCTTAGCGGTTTGCCTACTTCTCTAGTGTTGGGGCTACCCTGGCTCACTAAACATAATCCCACCATTGATTGGCAAGCGAGGCAAATAAATGGTTGGAGTGACTTTTGCAGAGAGAATCGCCTCACGACATCTGTTTCTGAGGTTGCTACTAAGACTGTACCATCTTTTCTCTCAGAATTTTCGGATGTCTTCTCTGAGAGTGCAGTTCAGGATTTGCCCCCGCACAGGGAGTACGATTGCCCTATCAATCTCATCCCAGGCGCCAAGCTGCCTAAATCTCGTTTATACAATCTTTCCCAACCTGAAAGGATCGCTATGCGTGCTTATATCTCTGAGAGTCTGAGAAAAGGACACATACGACCCTCGAAGTCACCTGTTGCCGCTGGTTTTTTCTTTGTTAAGAAAAAAGATGGTTCTTTAAGACCTTGTCTGGATTTCAGGGAGCTGAACAGTATCACTATTCGTGACCCTTATCCGCTTCCTCTGATCCCGGACCTGTTTTACCAGGTTGTTGGGGCTAAAGTCTTTTCCAAATTAGATCTAAGAGGGGCATACAACTGTCACAACCAGACAGCTGAGAAGCTCTGACAGAGGCCTTTCAGAACCTCCTCCTTGAATTTCTGTGTTGTGGTATTCAGCTCCTCCTCTCGTCAGCCTCTCTCAGCTGTCATGTGTTAATTGCTTCCCTTTAAATGCCTCCCCAGAATGCTTTTCTGGGCAGCTTATATTACTTCCTGGAGTGTGTGTGCACGCTGATCTGTCCTCCTGTTTGCTTCAAAGCTAAGTGTACCTTTATCTGTTAATATCTATTTGCTGGATCCCAGGTGACCCTGACTCCCTCCGTGTCTCGTGTAGGGAGCCGGTGGTCGTGTCCCCTCACTATTGTAGGGTGCTCAGGGCTTTATAGTCAAGGTTCGTGGATATGCAAACCTCCACCATTCGGATCTTTGCATAGGCTGAGCAGCCAGGGAAAGTGCCAGGTCTTCTGCAGGGGTCTCCCTTGGTTCCTTAGTTTTTGGATCCAGCGAGTCGTTTATACATGTTGCTTTGCCTTGTTACCTGTACACATTCCGTGACATTATAAGCCGCCAAAACCGTCTTAAGCATGGATCCGGTTTCACTTTTGGCTGAACGCTTCCAGGGTCTTTCATTGGAGGTAGCTGACCTCCGTAAGACTTTTTCTCAGCTTCAAGTGACCGGTTCAGCTTGCGTTCATGGAGCTTGTTCTGAGCCTAAGATCTCGCTCCCGGATACGTTCTCCGGGGGTAGTGAGAATTTTGTGCGTTTTAGAGAGGCTTGCAAACTCCATTTTCGCCTTCTTCCCCATTCTTCTGGTGATGAGGAACGGAGGGTGGGGATCATTATATCGCTGCTCAGGGGTAACGCTCAGTCCTGGGCCTTTTCGCTGCCGGAGGGGGCACGGCCCCTCCGTTCAGTGGATGAATTCTTTTTAGCCCTGGGTCAGATATATGATGATCCGGATCGTATTGCTCTGGCGGAGTCTAGACTACGTCTCCTATGCCAGGGTAAACAATCCGCAGAAATATACTGCTCAGAATTTCGGAGTTGGGCAGCTGATACTGGTTGGAATGATGCTGCACTCCGAAGTCAATTTTGCCATGGTCTTTCAGAGGGATTGAAAGATGCATTTGCCTTTCATGAAAGGCCTATTTCTTTGGACTCTGCTATGTCTCAGGCCGTTCGTATTGACAGGCGTCTTAGAGAGAGAGGAGAGTTCTCTCCTTCCTGTCATACTCGGTCCCAGGACTGTGCAGCGGTCCCATTCTCTGCGCAGGGGTCTCAGTCGCTGTCAGCCCCTTCTGAGCAGGAGTCCATGCAGCTGGGGTTGATTGCTTCTGACAATAGAAGATTCAGCCCGCATGGGAGGGTTTGTTTTTGTTGTGGAGGTATTAATCATTTGGCAAATATTTGTCCCTCTAGGAGATTCAGGCAGTTCTCTGGGTATAATAAAGAAACAAAGAGGAAAAAATCTTTGAAAAATGTTCCGTCTGTTACTATTGGCAGGATTGAGCCGGAGATTGAAGATTTTCCGTTTGCTTGTAGTTCCCGTTTTGTCCTGCCGGCTAGGGTGGCGCTAGAGAGCAAGAACATTTTTTGCGAGATTTTTGTGGATAGTGGAGCAGCGGTCAATCTCATTGATAATCACTTTGCGATAACTCATGGTTTCCAGGTGTGCGCTTTGCGAAAGGATATTCCTGTGTTTGCTATCGATTCCGCTCCACTTTCTCAGAAGTCATTAAAGGGCATAGTTCACAATATCCGTTTAATTGTGAGTGATGCTCATGTTGAGGATGTGTCATGTTTCGTCCTTAGCGGTTTGCCGACTCCTCTAGTGTTGGGGCTACCCTGGCTCACTAAACATAATCCCACCATTGATTGGCAAGCGAAGCAAATAAATGGTTGGAGTGACTTTTGCAGAGAGAATTGCCTCATGACATCTGTTTCTGAGGTTGCTACTAAGACTGTACCATCTTTTCTCTCTGAATTTTCGGATGTCTTCTCTGAGAGTGGGGTTCAGGATTTGCCCCCGCACAGGGAGTACGATTGCCCTATTAATCTCATCCCAGACGCCAAGCTGCCTAAATCTCGTTTATACAATCTTTCCCAACCTGAGAGGATCGCTATGCGTACTTATATCTCTGAGAGTCTGAGAAAGGGACACATACGACCCTCGAAGTCACCTGTTGCCGCTGGTTTTTTCTTTGTTAAGAAAAAAGATGGTTCTTTAAGACCTTGTCTGGATTTCAGGGAGCTGAACAATATCACAATTCGTGACCCTTATCCGCTTCCTCTGATCCCGGACCTATTTAACCAGGTTGTTGGGGCTAAAGTCTTTTCCAAATTAGATTTAAGAGGGGCATACAACCTGGTCAGGGTCAGAGAAGGGGACGAATGGAAGACGGCCTTCAATACCCCTGAGGGCCATTTTGAGAATTTGGTTATGCCTTTTGGTTTGATGAATGCCCCAGCCGTTTTTCAGCATTTCGTGAACAGCATTTTTTATCATTTGATGGGAAAATTTGTATTGGTGTATTTGGATGACATTTTGATTTTTTCTCCCGATTTCAAAACTCATAAGGAACATTTACGTCAGGTCTTGCTCATCCTGCGGGAGAATAAATTATATGCGAAACTGGAAAAATGTGTGTTTGCGGTTCCAGAAATTCAATTTCTGGGGTTTCTTCTCTCCGCTTCTGGTTTTCGCATGGACCCCGAGAAGGTCCGCGCTGTGCTTGAGTGGGAGCTTCCTGAGAATCAAAAGGCGCTGATGCGTTTTTTGGGCTTTGCCAATTATTACAGGAAGTTCATTTTGAATTATTCTTCTATTGTTAAACCACTCACTGATATGACCAGAAAGGGGGTAGATTTTTCTTCTTGGTCAGTAGAGGCCCGTAAGGCTTTTTCTGATATCAAGGAGAGTTTTGTTTCCGCTCCCATCTTGGTGCAACCTGATGTTTCGTTACCCTTCATAGTTGAGGTTGATGCTTCTGAGGTGGGTGTGGGGGCGGTCTTGTCTCAGGGTTCCTCTCCTGCCAATTGGCGACCGTGTGCCTTTTTCTCAAGAAAACTCTCCTCCGCAGAGAGAAATTACGATGTGGGAGATAGGGAATTGTTGGCCATCAAGTTGGCTTTTGAGGAATGGCGCCATTGGCTAGAGGGAGCCAGACACCCTATTACCGTATTTACTGACCATAAAAATCTGGCCTACTTGGAGTCAGCCAAGCGTCTGAACCCGAGACAGGCCAGATGGTCGTTGTTCTTCTCTAGGTTTAATTTTGTTGTCACGTTCCGCCCTGGAGTTAAGAATGTGAAGGCAGATGCCCTGTCACGTTGTTTTCCGGGAGGCGGGAATTTTGAAGACCCGGGTCCCATTTTGGCTAAAGGTGTGGTGGTCTCTGCTCTTTTTCCTGAATTGGAGGCAGAGGTGCAGGCAGCCCAGTCAGAGGCTCCTGATCTTTGTCCTCCTGGGAGGTTGTTTGTGCCTCTCGCTTTAAGACACAAGATTTTTAAAGAACACCACGATACGGTCCTTGCTGGGCACCCGGGGGTAAGAGCCACACTGGATCTCATCGCTCGGAGATTCTGGTGGCCTGCGCTTCGTAAGTCGGTTGAGGGTTTTGTGGCAGCCTGCGAGACTTGCGCTCGTGCCAAAGTCCCTCATTCACGGCCATCAGGTCCTCTCCTTCCCTTACCCATTCCTTCCCGTCCTTGGACACATCTGTCCATGGACTTTATCACGGACCTGCCTCGTTCCTCGGGGAAGACTGTGATTCTGGTGGTGGTGGACCGTTTTAGCAAAATGGTGCATTTCATCCCTTTTCCTGGTTTGCCCAATGCTAAGACGCTGGCGCAGGCATTTGTTGATCACATTGTCAAATTGCACGGTATTCCTTCAGACATAGTCTCTGATAGGGGCACGCAGTTTGTTTCCAGATTCTGGAAGGCTTTCTGTTCTCGCTTGGGGGTTCGGTTGTCATTCTCTTCTGCTTTCCACCCGCAGTCGAATGGCCAGACAGAGCGCGTCAATCAGAATCTGGAGACATATCTGCGTTGTTTTGTGGCGGAGAAT
Source organism: Bufo gargarizans (assembly GCF_014858855.1). NCBI lineage: Eukaryota > Metazoa > Chordata > Amphibia > Anura > Bufonidae > Bufo > Bufo gargarizans. The sequence continues at coordinate 100,973,835 of NC_058086.1, read as the reverse complement.
CAAGAGGATTGGTGTTCTTTTTTGTCCCTTGCTGAGTTTGCTTTAAATAACCGTCGTCAGGAGTCCTCTGATAAGTCACCATTTTTTGGTGCATATGGGTTTCATCCACAGTTTGGGACTTTCTCGGGAGAGGGGTCTTCTGGTTTACCTGATGAGGACAGATTCTCCTCGTCTTTGTCATCTATTTGGCAAAAGATTCAAGATAATCTAAAGAGCATGAGTGAGAGATATAAGCGTGTGGCTGATAAGAGACGTGTGCTTGGTCCGGACCTGAATGTTGGTGATCTGGTGTGGTTGTCTACCAAGAATATCAAATTGAAGGTTCCCTCCTGGAAGTTGGGTCCTAGGTTTATTGGGCCTTACAAAATCCTGTCTGTCATCAATCCTGTTGCATACCGTCTTGATCTTCCTCAGACTTGGAAGATCCATAATGTTTTTCATAAGTCCTTATTGAAACCTTATGTTCAACCCATTGTACCCTCGCCTTTGCCTCCTCCTCCGATTATGGTTGATGGGAATCTTGAATTTCAGGTATCTAGGATTGTGGATTCTCGTCTTGTCCGCGGTTCTCTTCAGTACCTTGTTCAGTGGGAGGGGTATGGTCCTGAGGAGAGGATGTGGGTCCCAGTGACGGACATTAAGGCCTCTCGTCTCATCAGGGCTTTCCATAGGTCCCATCCTGAGAAGGTGGGTTCTGAGTGTCCGGAGTCCACTCGTAGAGGGAGGGGTACTGTCACAACCAGACAGCTGAGAAGCTCTGACAGAGGCCTTTCAGAACCTCCTCCTTGAATTTCTGTGTTGTGGTATTCAGCTCCTCCTCTCGTCAGCCTCTCTCAGCTGTCATGTGTTAATTGCTTCCCTTTAAATGCCTCCCCAGAATGCTTTTCTGGGCAGCTTATATTACTTCCTGGAGTGTGTGTGCACGCTGATCTGTCCTCCTGTTTGCTTCAAAGCTAAGTGTACCTTTATCTGTTAATATCTATTTGCTGGATCCCAGGTGACCCTGACTCCCTCCGTGTCTCGTGTAGGGAGCCGGTGGTCGTGTCCCCTCACTATTGTAGGGTGCTCAGGGCTTTATAGTCAAGGTTCGTGGATATGCAAACCTCCACCATTCGGATCTTTGCATAGGCTGAGCAGCCAGGGAAAGTGCCAGGTCTTCTGCAGGGGTCTCCCTTGGTTCCTTAGTTTTTGGATCCAGCGAGTCGTTTATACATGTTGCTTTGCCTTGTTACCTGTACACATTCCGTGACAACAACCTGGTCAAGGTCAGAGAAGGAGACGAATGGAAGACGGCCTTCAATACCCCTGAGGGCCATTTTGAAAATTTGGTTATGCCTTTTGGTTTGATGAATGCCCCAGCCGTTTTTCAGCATTTCGTGAACAGCATTTTTTATCATTTGATGGGAAAATTTGTATTAGTGTATTTGGATGACATTTTGATTTTTTCTCCTGATTTCAAAACTCATAAGGAACATTTACGTCAGGTCTTGTTCATTCTGCAGGAGAATAAATTATATGCGAAACTGGAAAAATGTGTTTGCGGTTCCAGAAATTCAATTTCTGGGGTTTCTTCTCTCCGTTTCTGGTTTTCGCATGGACCCCGAGAAGGTCCGCACTGTGCTTGAGTGGGAGCTTCCTGAGAATCAGAAGGCGCTGATGTGTTTTTTGGGCTTTGCCAATTATTACAGGAAGTTTATTTTGAATTATTCCTCTATTGTTAACCAACTCACTGATATGACCAGAAAGGGGGTAGATTTTTCTTCTTGGTCGGTAGAGGCGCGTAAGGCTTTTTCTAATATCAAGGAGAGTTTTGCTTCCGCTCCCATCTTGGTGCAACCTGATATTTCTTTACCCTTCATAGTTGAGGTTGATGCTTCTGAGGTGGGTGTGGGTGCGGTCTTGTCTCAGGGTTCCTCTCCTGCCAAATGGCGACCGTGTGCCTTTTTCTCAAAAAAACTCTCCTCCGCAGAGAGAAATTACGATGTGGGAGATAGGGAATTGTTGGCCATCAAGTTGGCTTTTGAGGAATGGCGCCATTGGCTGGAGGGAGCCAGACACCCTATTACCGTGTTTACTGACCATAAAAATCTGGCCTACTTGGAGTCACCAAGCGTCTGAACCCGAGACAGGCCAGATGGTCTTTGTTCTTTTCAAGATTTAATTTTGTTGTCACGTTCCACCCTGGGGTTAAGAATGTGAAGGCAGATGCCCTGTCACGTTGTTTTCCGGGAGGTGGTAATTTTGAAGACCCGCGTCCCATTTTGGCCGAAGGTGTGGTGGTCTCTGCTCTTTTTTCTGAATTGGAGGCAGAGGTGCAGGCAGCCCAGTCAGAGGCTCCTGATCTTTGTCCTCCTGGGAGGTTGTTTGTGCCTCTCGCTTTGAGACACAAGATTTTTAAGGAACACCATGATACGGTCCTTGCTGGGCACCTGGGGGCAAGAGCCACACTGGATCTTATCGCTTGGAGATTCTGGTGGCCTGCGCTTCGTAAGTCGGTTGAGGGTTTTGTGGCAGCCTGTGAGACTTGCGCTTGTGCCAAAGTCCCTCATTCACGACCGTCAGGTCCTCTCCTTCCCTTACCCATTCCTTCCCGTCCTTGGACACATCTGTCCATGGACTTCATAACGGTCCTGCCTCATTCCTCGGGGAAGACTGTGATTCTGGTGGTGGTGGACCGTTTTAGCAAAATGGTGCATTTTAATCCCTTTTCCTGGTTTGCCCAATGCTAAGACGCTGGCGCAGGCATTTATTGATCACATTGTCAAATTGCACGGTATTCCTTCAGACATAGTCTCTGATAGGGGCACGCAGTTTGTTTCCAGATTCTGGAAGGCTTTCTGTTCTCGCTTGGGGGTTCGGTTGTCATTCTCTTCTGCTTTCCACTCGCAGTCGAATGGCCAGACGGAGCGCGTCAATCAGAATCTGGAGACATATCTGCGCTGTTTTGTGGCGGAGAATCAGGAGGATTGGTGTTCTTTTTTGTCCCTTGCTGAGTTTGCTTTAAATAACCGTCATCAGGAGTCCTCTGATAAGTCACCATTTTTTGGTGCATATGGGTTTCATCCGCAGTTTGGGACTTTCTCAGGAGAGGGGTCTTCTGGTTTATCTGATGAGGACAGATTCTCCTCGTCTTTGTCATCTATTTGGCAAAAGATTCAGGATAATCTAAAGAGCATGAGTGAGAGATATAAGCGTGTGGCAGATAAGAGACGTGTGCTTGGTCCGGACCTGAATGTTGGTGATCTGGTGTGGTTGTCTACCAAGAATATCAAATTGAAGGTTCCCTCCTGGAAGTTGGGTCCTAGGTTTATTGGGCCTTACAAAATCCTGTCTGTCATCAATCCTGTTGCCTACCGTCTTGATCTTCCTCAGACTTGGAAGATCCATAATGTTTTTCATAAGTCCTTATTGAAACCTTATGTTCAACCCATTGTACCCTCGGCTTTGGCTCCTCCTCCGATTATGGTTGATGGGAATCTTGAATTTCAGGTCTCTAGGATTGTGGATTCTCGTCTTGTCCGCGGTTCTCTCCAGTACCTTGTTCATTGGGAGGGTTATGGTCCTGAGGAGAGGATGTAGGTCCCAGTGACGGACATTAAGGCCTCTCGTCTCATCAGGGCTTTCCATAGGTCCCATCCTGAAAAGGTGGGCTCTGAGTGTCCGGAGTCCACTCGTAGAGGGAGGGGTACTGTCACAACCAGACAGCTCAGAAGCTCTGACAGAAGCCTTTCAGAACCTCCTCCTTGAGTTTTCTTTGTTGTGGTGTTCAGTTCCTCATCTTGTTAGCCTCTCTCAGCTGTCATGTAGTTGGACTGATTGCATCCCTTTAAATTCCGCCCCATAATGCATTACTGGGCGGCTTATACTTCTTCCTGGAGTGTGTGTGCATGCTGATCCTGTTTCCCAGTCTGCTACTAAGTTAAGTGCTGTACATTTATCTGTTATTTTCTGTTTGCTGGATCCCAGGTGACCCTGACTCCCTCCGTGTCTGGTGTAGGGAGCCGGTGGTCGTGTCCCCTCACTATTGTAGGGTGTTCAGGGGTTATATAGTCGAGGTTCGTGGATATGCAACCATCCACCTTTGGGATCTTTGCATAGGCTGAGCAGCCAGGGAAAGTGCTAGGTCTTGTGCAGGGGTCTCCCTTTTGGTTCCTTAGCTTTGGATCCAGTGAGTCATATATGCATGTTGCTTTGTCTTGTTTCCTGTACACCGTCCGTGACAGTATTATACTCTAGTCAGCTAAAAAATCCATACCCCCTGAGCAAAGGGTACCTGAGATTGTGACTTGGAGGTTTTCATAAGCTGGAAACCATAATCATCCAAATGATAAGAAATAAAGGCTTGAAATGTCTCGCTTTGCATGTAATGAGTATATGTGAGTCATTTGGAATGATATGGATTTCTGCACAAATTGGTCATAAAATGTGATCTGATCTTCATCTAAGTCACAACAATAGACAATCACAGTCTGCTGAAACTAATGACAAACAAAGAATTAAATGTTACCATGTTTTTATTGAACCCACCATGTAATTCACAGTGCAGGTGGAAAAAGTATGTGAACCCCTAGACTAATGACATCTACAGCTGCCCTGCCCTATAAAAAACACACACCAGTTCTGGGTTTGCTTTTCACAAGAAGCATTGCCTGATGTGAATGATGCCTCGCACAAAAGAGCTCTCAGAAGACCTACGATTAAGAATTGTTGACTTGCATAAAGCTGCAAAGGGTTATAAAAGTATCTCCAAAAGCCTTGCTGTTCATCAGTTGATGGTAAGATAAATTATCTATAAATGGAGAAAGTTCAGCACTGTTGCTAATCTTCCTAGGAGTGGCCATCCTGTAAAGATGACTGCCAGAGCACAGCTCAGACTGCTCAATGAGGTGAAGAAGAATTCTATAGTGTCAGCTAAAGACTTACAAAAGTCTATGATACGTAAAACACTAAGCAAGAATGGATTTCATGGGAGGATACCACAGAGGAAGCCACTGCTGTCCAAAAAAAAACATTGCTGCACGTTTACAGTTTGCACAAGAGCACCTGGATGTTCCACAGCAGTACTGGCAAAATATTGTGTTGACAGATGAAACCAAATTTGAGTTGTTTGGAAGAAACACACAACACTATGTGTGGAGAAAAAGAGGCACATCACACCAACATCAAACCCTCATGCCAACTGTGAAGTATTGTGATGGGAGCATCATGGTTTGGGGCTCCTTTGCTGCGTCAGGGCCTGGACGGATTGCTATTATCGAAGGAAAAATGAATTCCCAAGTTTATCAAGACATTTTGCAGGAGAACTTAAGGCTATCTGTCTACCAGCTGAAGCTCAAGAGAAGATGGGTGTTGGCAACAGGACAACGACCCAAAGCATAGAAGTAAATCAACAACAGAATGGCTTAAATAGAAGAAAATACGCCTTCTGGAGTGGCCCAGTCTGAGTCCTGACCTCAACCCGATTGAGATGCTGTGGCATGACCTCAAGAAAGCGATTCACACCAGACATCCCAAGAATATTGCTGAACCGAAACAGTTCTGTAAAGAGAAATGGTCAAGAATTACCCCTGACCGTTGTGCACGTCTAATCTGCAACTACAGGAAACATTTGGTTGAAGTTATTGCAGCCAAAGGAGGTTCACACAACAGTTATTAAATCCAAGGGTTCACATAGTTTTTCCACCTGCACTGTGAATGTTTACATGGTGTGTTCAATAAAAACATGGTAACATTTAATTCTTTGTGTGTCATTAGTTTAAGCAGACTGTGATTGTCTATTGTTGTGACTTAGATGAACATCAGATCACATTTCATGACCAATTTGTGCATAAATCCATATCATTCCAAAGAGTTCACATACTTTTTCTTGCAACTGTATATTAGTTTCACCTTTTAAGTTGCATTGCTGAAATATATGAACTTTGCACGATGTTCTAATTTTTCGAGTTTTACCTGTAGATTTTAAGCCCTAAGGGGCAGGGCCTCTCTCCCTCTGTACCAGTTAACTCGTAGTGCTTAGTGCACTTGTCTGTATTATATACATAATACAGATTAGTGTTGATCGAGCATTAAAGTGCTCATGTGCTCGTGTGCTCTGGCCGAACACATCGGTATGCTTGTGTGCTCATGCCAAGCACCCGAGCACAATGGAAGTCAATGGGAGAACCCCAGGCACCCCCTGCTTGGAAGAGAAGAGGGTGTCTGGTTCACACAAAAAAGGTTATAAATTGATGGAAACCTCATCAAAATGGTTTGGAAACAGCATTAAGAGGACAGCCAGATTTGTCTTGGACTCCTATTATCTACGACATCTTCGCTGAAACACGCGTTGGGAATGGTGCCATCCTGGAGGAGACACAGTATGGGTATTTGTCCTATCTTCCTGTCTTTTATGAATTTCCATATATGCATTTTTGTGAATAATCATGTTAAAGGGATAGGGACTAGTGTCCACTGTATGTCTCCTCCAGCGATGTTGCTTTTTATCTCCTGCACCGATTCTTTTAATCATGTATGTTATTAAATTATAATGTTTTTTGTAATAAAGAATTTAATGAGTACCAGCGGTCTGGCATTTGTCTATGTAGGTTATGTATTTATCGTATTGCCAAAGGCTTGGTTATTACTTGAATAAGTAATTATTCTATGGTTGAGGTATATTTTTTCGGTTGGTATATATATATATATATATATACAGTACAGACCAAAAGTTTGGAGACACCTTCTTATTCAAAGAGTTTTCTTTATTTTCATGACTATGAAAATTGTAGATTCACACTGAAGGCATCAACACTATGAATTAACACATGTGGAATTATATACATAACAAAAAACTGTGAAACAACTGAAAATATGTCATATTCTAGGTTCTTCAAAGTAGCCAGCTTTTGTTTTGATTACTGCTTTGCACACTCTTGGCATTCTCTTGATGAGCTTCAAGAGGTAGTCATCTGAAATGGTCTTCCAACCGTCTTGAAGGAGTTCCCAGAGATGCTTAGCACTTGTTGGCCCTTTTGCCTTCACTCTGCGGTCCAGCTCACCCCAAACCATGTCGACTGGGTTCAGGTCCGGTGATTGTGGAGGGCAGGTCATCTGGCGCAGCACCCCATCGCTCTCCTTCATGGTCAAATAGCCCTTACACAGCCTGGAGGTGTGTTTGGGGTCATTGTCCTGTTGAAAAATAAATAATGGTCCAACTAAACGCAAACCGGATGGAATAGCATGCCGCTGCAAGATGCTGTGGTAGCCATGCCGGTTCAGTATGCCTTCAATTTTGAATAAATCCCCAACAGTGTCACCAGCAAAGCACCCCCACACATCACACCTCCTCCTCCATGCTTCACGGTGGGAACCAGGCATGTAGAGTCTATCTGTTCACCTTTTCTTTGTCACACAAAGACATGGTGGTTGGAACCAAATATCTCAAATTTGGACTCCTCAGACAAAAGCACAGATTTCCACTGGTCTAATGTCCATTCCTTGTGTTCTTTAGCCCAAATAAGTCTCTTCTGCTTGTTGCCTGTCCTTAGCAGTGGTTTCCTAGCAGATATTCTACCATGAAGGCCTGATTCACACAGTCTCCTCTTAACAGTTGTTCTAGAGATGTGTCTGCTGCTAGAACTCTGTGTGGCATTGACCTGGTCTCTAATCTGAGCTGCTGTTAACCTGTGATTTCTGAGGCTGGTAACTCGGATGAACTTATCCTCCACAGCAGAAGTGACTTTTGGTCTTCCTTTCCTGGGGCGGTCTGCATGTGAACCAGTTTCTTTGTACCGCTTGATGGTTTTTGTGATTGCACTTGGGGACACTTTCAAAGTTTTCCCAATTTTTCGGACTGACTGACCTTCATTTCTTAAAGTAATGATGGCCACTCGTTTTTCTTTACTTAGCTGCTTTTTTCTTGCCATAATACAAATTCTAACAGTCTATTCAGTAGGACTATCAGCTGTGTATCCACCTGACTTCTCCACAACGCAACTGATGGTCCCAACCCCATTTATAATGCAAGAAATCCCACTTATTAAACCTGACAGAGTACACCTGTGAAGTGAAAACCATTACAACCTCTTGAAGCTCATCAAGTGAATGCCAAGAGTGTGCAAAGCAGTAATCAAAGCAAAAGGTGGCTACTTTGAAGAACCTAGAATATGACATCATTTCAGTTGTTTCACACTTTTTTTGTTATGTATATAATTCCACATGTGTTAATTCATAGTTTTGATGCCTTCAGTTTGAATCTACAATTTTCATAGTCATGAAAATAAAGAAAACTCTTTGAATGAGAAGGTGTGTCCAAACTTTTGGTCTATACTGTATATAATAAAAAGAAAATTATATGATCCTTCAGGCAGACATCAACGCCTCTAAGTTCTTTTATCGAGTATCTTAATTTGATTTGTGCAAGCAGTGAAACTAAAAGGGAAAATTGTCTATGCAAAAATATATATGTAATTTATTATACACAATAAAAACCAGGAATATAAAATCAATACAATTGCAAAAACACACAATGAAGCTGTAAAATAATACCCAAAATATGGCACACGGTGGTGCTAACACACCACTACACCACTAGCACAGTACAACTTAAATTTATCTAACTTTTAACAAACAGTAGAATAATTTATATACCAGGAGAAACTTAAGATCTTCAGTTTACCAAACAGGCTATAACAAAACACGTATTATACAGTAGGTATAAATGTTATCCCTTGACTCTGTTTCCCTATGACCTATCAAAAATATATGAAATTAATATGATTAAATATTTAGCTTGGCAATCAGACTATGGAAAATAACTTCCAAGGGTTTAGTCATCTTTTTAAATAATGTCAGATCTTCCATTAGCAATATGCATCTTTGCTAAGAGAATAATCACCATTATGGAGTCATCTAACAATATATATTCCCACAGTATGGGGACTTTTGGCTATATACCGAGAGAAATGTCTTATTAATATTACGAACAATAAGTACAGAATACATTACCGGGTCAGAGGTAGACAGAGTTTCAGGTGGGACCAGTTCTCAAGAACTTTCCTAGTAGTCAAAAAAAAATAAAAAAATCCTAGTTTCTTTTGGTATATTTTTCTCGTGGGGAGTTTTCTTTTTGAGTTTTTCTTTTGGTTTTGATTGTGAGCCCTGATGCCATGCACACAAGTAATTATCCCCCACCTGATCTAAGAATCATCCCCTTTCTGGATTAGGGATTTCCAATCAGGTAAGGTGGGTGTATTTGTATGCTAATAACATAATGATGTCATATTAACCCTTGGCATAGTATAAAACAAATGGTAAAATAATATAATATTGACAATCTGCCTCCAGATATCACTGTTGCACATTTTTTAGTGAAAATTTTGAAAATGTGGCTTTATTTTATCATGTGCCCTTTAACCTTTCTCAACGTATATCAAAGAGTAGGGATGCTTCTTTGACACTCTGATGTAATATTTCCAGACTTACTGGGACTATCATAATTCTCCCTGACTCCTGAATTTATGAGCTTGATAAGAAAAACATTGGGCCTTACACTTGCACCGTGGGTTTGTATATCTAACTGTCCAAACTATTGAGTAACGACTCTTGGAATAACATTATCTCTTCTGAGAAATTTCTATTTGTAGAAAATCTTAGTGTTTTCTATACCTTCTAAGAGTATATCCACTCAGTAAACTACACACGGCATAAAGTACAGGGAGTGCAGAATTATTAGGCAAGTTGTATTTTTGAGGATTCATTTTATTATTGAACAACAACCATGTTCTCAATGAACCCAAAAAACTCATTAATATCAAAGCTGAATATTTTTGGAAGTAGTTTTTAGTTTGTTTTTAGTTTTAGCTATTTTAGGGGGATATCTTTGTGTGCAGGTGACTATTACTGTGCATAATTATTAGGCAACTTAACAAAAAACAAATATATTTTCATTTCATTATTTATTTTTACCAGTGAAACCAATATAACATCTCAACATTCACAAATATACATTTCTGACATTCAAAAACAAAACAAAAACAAATCAGTGACCAATATAGCCACCTTTCTTTGCAAGGACACTCAAAAGCCTGCCATCCATGGATTCTGTCAGTGTTTTGATCTGTTCACCATCAACATTGCGTGCAGCAGCAACCACAGCCTCCCAGACACTGTTTAGAGAGGTGTACTGTTTTCCCTCCTTGTAAATCTCACATTTGATGATGGACCACAGGTTCTCAATGGGGTTCAGATCAGGTGAACAAGGAGGCCATGTCATTAGATTTTCTTCTTTTATACCCTTTCTTGCCAGCCACGCTGTGGAGTACTTGGACGCGTGTGATGGAGCATTGTCCTGCATGAAAAACATGTTTTTCTTGAAGGATGCAGACTTCTTCCTGTACCACTGCTTGAAGAAGGTGTCTTCCAGAAACTGGCAGTAGGACTGGGAGTTGAGCTTGACTCCATCCTCAACCCGAAAAGGCCCCACAAGCTCATCTTTGATGATACCAGCCCAAACCAGTACTCCACCTCCACCTTGCTGGCGTCTGAGTCGGACTGGAGCTCTCTGCCCTTTACCAATCCAGCCACGGGCCCATCCATCTGGCCCATCAAGACTCACTCTCATTTCATCAGTCCATAAAACCTTAGAAAAATCAGTCTTGAGATATTTCTTGGCCCAGTCTTGACGTTTCAGCTTGTGTGTCTTGTTCAGTGATGGTCGTCTTTCAGCCTTTCTTACCTTGGCCATGTCTCTGAGTATTGCACACCTTGTGCTTTTGGGCACTCCAGTGATGTTGCAGCTCTGAAATATGGCCAAACTGGTGGCAAGTGGCATCTTGGCAGCTGCACGCTTGACTTTTCTCAGTTCATGGGCAGTTATTTTGCGCCTTGGTTTTTCCACACGCTTCTTGCGACCCTGTTGACTATTTTGAATGAAACGCTTGATTGTTCGATGATCACGCTTCAGAAGCTTTGCAATTTTAAGAGTGCTGCATCCCTCTGCAAGATATCTCACTATTTTTGACTTTTCTGAGCCTGTAAACTAGTTGCCTAATAATTATGCACACCTGATATAGGGTGTTGATGTCATTAGACCACACCCCTTCTCATTACAGAGATGCACATCACCTAATATGCTTAATTGGTAGTAGGCTTTCGAGCCTATACAGCTTGGAGTAAGACAACATGCATAAAGAGGATGATGTGGTCAAAATACACATTTGCCTAATAATTCTGCACTCCCTGTATACCTTAATAGTTGGTTATACTATATATGAATATTGCATATTATAAATGAATTATTGATATGTTCATACTAAAAAGCTAAATAAATGCACACATGAATATACATAATACTTATGAATATATGAATAGACACCACACACCAGATGTGTCTTAAGGATCTAAATTCTTATCCTGTCATGGTTTAGCCATGAAACAAACATTGTTCCCTTCAGACAGACATGTCTGGAGAAGCTAGTATACTCCCTATAGATAAACCCATATCTTTTAGTAATAACTTTTAAAATACAGTGTCAATTCATATTCACTATGACTCTTTTATAAACTGAAATTGCCATGAAGTCCTCTTAGTCTTTTCAGCCACATAACAGAGCTTTGGTTCAAGCTGATTTTACTCTTAAAGGCAATGAGCATTCATTTTGGCTATAATATCATTAGATAATACTGTACACATATGAAAATGCACAACACTTACAATGGCAGCCTTGTACACTATGAGACATTCCAAACCAGCTCTCATCTGACTGAGAGCCACTAAGGATCAAAGTTACTTCAGATCTGTTGGATGGCTTGGGTGGACCTGCGCACCTAGATCAATATCATTAGGGAGACAAAAAGTTTTCTGATTGTCCTAATATAATATTCAATAACCTTTCTATACAGTTTTGTAATGTAAAAACTAATTTGCATAAACATGGGCATATGGGAAAGACATGCAAATGAGCAGAATCTGCCTTGTTTTTCAGCTAAAAAAACATTTGCATGGAAAATTTGCGATCTACACTACTCATGAACATCACCATCTATTGGTTTCATAATCTTATGACAAGATTATTAGTGTAGCCTTTTGCATGAAAAATTTGAGATAAAAATTTGCGATTAGAATATTCGCGATCTACACTACTCATGAACAGCGCCATCTATTGGATTCATGGTCTTGTCATAAGACTATGAAACCAACAGATGGCGCTGTTCATGAGTCATTACAAGCAGGGCAATATTCCTCAGATACACCCTAGCAAGCTTATATTACTGCAGATAAAGTGCTAGAAGATGTGTGAATAATAGCCTGCGCTTACACTGAGGTGTATATCGGATTGCTGCTATTATAGGCTGAGTGCTTCACGGTGTGTAGACTTTGTTGAGCAGTCTGCCCCACTTACTAGTGCCCCAAGAAGATGAACAGTGCCATCTATTGGTTTCATAGTCTTATGACAAGGCAGATTATGCTTATTTGTATGTCTTTCCCATATGCCGATGTTTATGCAAATTTGTTTTTACATGCCAAAACTGTATAGAAAGGTTATTGAATATTACGTTAGGACAATCAGAAAACTTTTTGTCGCCCTAATGATATTGATCTAGGTGCGCAGGTCCACCCAAGCCTTCCAACAGATCTGAAGTAACTTTGAGACTTACTGGCTTTTAGATGGTTTTGAATGTCTCATAGTGCACAAGGCTGCCATTGTAAGGTACAGTACAGACCAAAAGTTTGGACACACCTTCTCATTCAAAGAGTTTTCTTTATTTTCATGACTATGAAAATTGTAGATTCACACTGAAGGCATCAAAACTATGAATAAACACATGTGGAATTATATACATAACAAAAAACTGTGAAACAACTAAAAATATGTCATAGCCACCTTTTGCTTTGATTACTGCTTTGCACACTCTTGGCATTCTCTTGATGAGCTTCAAGAGGTAGTCACCTGAAATGGTCTTCCAACAGTCTTGAAGGAGTTCCCAGAGATGCTTAGCACTTGTTGGCCCTTTTGCCTTCACTCTGCGGTCCAGCTCACCCCAAATCATCTTGATTGGGTTCAGGTCCGGTGACTGTGGAGGCCAGGTCACCTGGCGCAGCACCCCATCACTCTCCTTCATGGTCAAATAGCCCTTACACAGCCTGGAGGTGTGTTTGGGGTCATTGGCCTGTTGAAAAATAAATGATGGTCCAACTAAACGCAAACCGGATGGAATAGCATGCCGCTGCAAGATGCTGTGGTAGCCATGCCGGTTCAGTATGCCTTCAATTTAGAATAAATCCCCAACAGTGTCACCAGCAAAGCACCCCCACACCATCACACCTCCTCCTCCATGCTTCACGGTGGGTACCAGGCATATAGAGTCCATCCATTCACCTTTTCTGCGTCGCACAAAGACACGGTGGTTGGAACCAAAGATCTCAAATTTGGACTCATCAGACCAAAGCACAGATTTCCACTGGTCTAATGTCCATTCTTTGTGTTCTTTAGCCCAAACAAGTCTCTTCTGCTTGTTGCCTGTCCTTAGCAGTGGTTTCCTAGCAGATATTCTACCATGAAGGCCTGATTCACACAGTCTCCTCTTAACAGTTGTTCTAGAGATGTGTCTGCTGCTAGAACTCTGTGTGGCATTCACCTGGTCTCTAATCTGAGCTGCTGTTAACCTGCGATTTCTGAGGCTGGTGACTCGGATGAACTTATCCTCCGCAGCAGAGGTGACTCTTGGTCTTCCTTTCCTGGGGCGGTCTGCATGTGAGCCAGTTTCTTTGGAGCGCTTGATGGTTTTTGTGACTGTACTTGGGGACACTTTCAAAGTTTTCCCAATTTCTTAAAGTAATGATGGCCACTCATTTTTCTTTACTTAGCTGCTTTTTTCTTGCCATAATACAAATTCTAACAGTCTATTCAGTAGTTCTATCAGCTGTGTAGCCACCTGACTTCTCCACAACGCAACTGATGGTCCCAACCCCATTTATAAGGCAAGAAATCCCACTTATTAAACCTGACAGGGCACACCTGTGAAGTGAAAACCATTTCAGGTGACTACCTCTTGAAGCTCATCAAGAGAATGCCAAGAGTGTGCAAAGCAGTAATCAAAGCAAAAGGTGGCTACTTTGAAGAACCTAGAATATGACATTTTCAGTTGTTTCACACTTTTTTGTTAGGTATATCATTCCACATGTGTTAATTCATAGTTTTGATGCCTTCAGTGTGAATCTACAATTTTCATAGTCATGCAAATAATGAAAACTCTTTGAATGAGAAGGTGTGTCCAAACTTTTGGTCTGTACTGTATGCTGACTAAGTCTGTCATCTGTCTCATGGAAATATTGATGGCTTGCATATACCTGGCTTTTGGCATATAGCCTTTGTTTGGTTGTCTATTGTATGTTGTATACAATAGGAGCCCAAGAAGCATCCAGCCATCCTCTTAATGCTGTTTCTAAACCATTTTGATGGGGTTTGCATACATGTCTAACCTTTTTTTTTCTGAACCAGACACCCTCTCTTCTGAGCAGGTGGTGCCTGGTTTGATGCTCGGGTATCACATATACTTTCATTGTATTAAATTGTACTCAAGCACCCACAGTATTCGGCCGAGCACTCGGATGTGCCAAGCCTAGCGATGATCGAGCCGAGCATGCTCGCTCAACACTAACGTATACCCCTTATAATATGTACAGCACCATGGAATGAATGGCGCGCTTTAATAATAAATAATAATATTGTTTAACCATTTTTTGTAGTGGTTGTTGGTGTAATATAGATAGTTGTTACTTCTAGTTTAAAAAGTGTGGAGGTAATAAAATACTCATGTGTAGTATTAATGACTAAAAACACAATGCTTAAGATCTTAAAATCTAGTGACTTTGACACTCCCCATTCGTTATGATTCTGTGTGTTTCTAGAGATGCCTGGTCCCTTTTCCAGATAAAAAACAGATCATTGATGTAGCGTTTATATAAAACAATATGACTAACCCAAGCTGAACTGCCCTCTTATAAAAACATTTAAAAAAAAAACATTAAAAGATTAGCATATGTGGATGCCACCTTATTGCCCATAGCAGGCCCACACTGTTGGTGGAAGGTTTTGTCCGAATACGTAAAATAGTTATTGTTCAATATGAATGATAAACAATCAATTAAAAAAAAGTTCTTTGGTCTGGAAAGATGTTAGGATTTATGATTTTTTTCCCCCACATATCGCAACCCCATGTGGTGTTGGATGTTTATTTATATTATTGATTCACCATCCTAATGATGTTTACCATCCACTTTGACTCTGTATGTATATAACACATTATGTGGCAACTAACTGTTCACAAGTTGATAAACAATTGTTTGCCCATGATTCAACTTCTGCTTGTTTTCCGGACTTGACACTGTTGCCTGACCTCTGTCTGATCTCCTATCGGACCCACAGCTGTCTACCCTGACCTCAGACTGTTTATTGGATCATACAAACTTTACCAGCCCTCATCGCAGCTTGTCCCTGACTAAGGCTTTGTCTAAATTCTTAGTGCTCAACACCGCTGTCTCTTGACCTTGTGGGTCAGCAGTCACTTAAACAGAAAGAAACTACTCCAAGAGGTAGCTTATTCCCCCCTGTATTGGAGTGCAGATCCCTGTACAGCAGTTAAATGCTTAAGACCAGTGGGTGCATTTACATAAAACCCTTAAGCGTAGCCCCAAGCCAAATCCACATCCCCTTTCAGGCCATGGATCCCACTGGCCAAATTTAGTCTCTCTGAACTATATATATAAGGAGCTAACTAACCAGTGCGGTCACCAGGTGCAGCTCCTGTGGTACCTGAATACCATCTCGGACCACATGGATTCTCTGACTATTACCGCTCCTGTATGGCAACCTTCAGCCACTGTGTCTGCAACACCACCTCCAGAAGTCACAGCTTCCAGTGTGTTCAGACTGCACATTCCACTACCCCCTTTCTATGAAGACATACCAAGTTATGCCATGGGTTCCTGAATCACCTTACTATTCACTAAGTTACAGGCCCATTAGTTTCCTACTGAACGTTCTAAGGTGTATTCCTAGTTTCTCTAGTGCCTGGAGAAGCACTAGCCTGGGCAACTCCTCCCTGGAAATAAAGTGACCCACTGACCTACAATCTTTGGGATTCTCTGGCTACTTCCTGCAAGGTCTTCTGCAGCCTCTTCCCTTCTGTGCCTTCAACAGGATAAGCTCAATGTTGGGCAGTACACCATGTAGTTCTGCACCCTTGCCTCTGAAGTGTTGTGGAACAACAAAGCCCTGGTGTCTGTTTTCTGGGATGGTATGGCAGGGCGCACTAAGGATGAGGTGGAAGGTCAAGATTTACCATCTAATTTGGATGACCTGATATCTATAAACTACATCACTGTGCCCTTGAACCTTCAAGTCGGAATTTCGCATATGGAGAAGATTTTGTTATATGTCCTGCATGTTTCAATTAGCTCCTTCTTACTGGGAGAGAGAAGTTATGAATGAATTGCTAGCAGTCTGCAGTGAGGGTAGAGAGGGGTGGTAAAAAGTTAGGGGTGTGTCTCTGCCCAGTCTCACTCTAGCCAGTCAGTGCTGTCATTGCCAGATTGTGCAGATTAGAGATGTTGCGAACATAACATTTTCTGTTCGCGAACGGCGAACGCAAATCTCCGCGAACGGGCGTACCGCCATTGACTTCAATAGGCAGGCGAATTTTAAAACCCACGGGGACTCTTTCTGGCCACAATAGTGATAGAAAAGTTGTTTCAAGGGGACTAACACCTGGACTGTGGCATGCCGGAGGGGGATCCATGCTACATGGCAAAACTCGCATGGAAAATTACGTAATTTATTTATTTTATAAAGCACTACTATATTCCACAGCGCTTTACAGACATTATCATCCAACTGTCCCCAATGGGGCTCACAATCTAAGGTCCCTATCAGTATGTCTTTAGAGTGTGGGAGGAAACCGGAGTACCCGGAGGAAACCCACGCAAACACCAGGAGAACATTCAAACTCCATGCAGATGTTGCCCTTGGTCGGATTCGAACCTAGGGCCCCAGCGCTGCAAGGCACCAGTGCCAACCACTGAGCCACCGTGCTGCCCCGACGTAGTTGACTCAGAGTTGGGTTTTAATCCATAAAGGGCATAAATCACCTAACATTCCTAAATTGTTTGGAATAACGTGCTTTAAAACATCAGGTATGATGTTGTATCGATCTGGTAGTGTAAGGGTTACGACCGCTTCACAGTGACAGACCAAACTCCCCATTTAACGCACTGCAAACAACCGCAAACAGTCCATTTGCACAACCGCAAACTCCCCATTTGCACAAGGTTGGATACCAAGCTAACCATGTCCCCCGTTCCTTGTCCTCACTGACGTCATTGAAGGTCTCTTCCTCCACCCAGCCACGTACAACACCAAGGGTCCCCGAAAGCTGACAACAAGCCCTCTGGGACGCCTGCTGTGGTTGGTCTTCCACCTCCTCAAAGCTACCTTCCTCCTCTGACTCCTCTTCTTCAGACTCCTCTCTCTTCGTTGCCGCAGGTCCAGCAATCGACGACGACAGGGCTGGTTCTGGTGGTGATGGTGACCACAACTCTTCCTCTTTATGCTCATCTACGACCTGATCCAGCACTCTTCGCAGGGCACGCTCCAGAAAAAACGCATATGGGATGAGGTCAATGATGTTGCCTTGGTTTTGACTGACCAGGGTTGTCACCTCCGCAAAAGGACGCATGAGCCTACAGCCATTGTGCATGAGTGTTCAGTAACGTGGCCCAAAAATACCCAGTTCCGCAAAGGCTGTCTTCTTTTTTTTTTTATTAAAAAAATCTGTTCTTACCAGTTTAATCTCTGTTTTGTCCCCTATCAGGGTCCGGTGTGGTGTATGGAATAGATTTTAGGAACCGGGAGATGGAAAAAGATGCTTGGTCGGTTCTCTTACTTCCAATTTGGGGCACTGCGCGTGCGCCGTGCAATGTACTGTGCTACCCGATCTGAGTGGTATGTTAAGTAGTACTATTCCTATCATTTTAATCCCTATTACGTCCCCTATCAGGGGACGGTCTATGGAATAGATTTTTGGAACCGGGAGATGGAAAAAGATGCTTGGTTGGTCCTCCTGCTTCCAATTTGGGGCACTGCACGTGTGCCGTGCAATGTACTGTGCTACCCTTAGCAATTTAATCCCTGTTATGTCCCCTATCAGGGGACGTGTATCAAATACATTTTAGACAACCGCAAAGAGTTGTCAATAGTTGCCACACTCATGACATAAATTTTATTCCTCTATGCGTCAATCTTGGTAAGGTGATGACTGTGCTCGTGAGCATGTTTGGGAGATTGCAGGCGATGGCGGTTTTTCAAAGCCTATGGTCGTGCTGAGGTAGTTCAGTGACAGTTAAGTGACCCAGAAAACAATGATTCTGCAGTGTGGGCCCATTGTTGGCCTAGTAGGCTTTAATGATCACTTTAAATGATCACAAAGAAAATTAATGTTTTTTCTATGCAAAATTATCCAGCCGATCGCTTTTGGTCTGTTCACAATGAAGCAACGATCTTATCATCTGGGGTGTGCCAACATACTCATAGACGTGATTGCTTCATTGTGATACGCAAGCCCCTTCACCACAACAAGGCAACGATCATAAAGGGGAATTGACACATATATGTGCCTTTTTTTTGTTTTGTTTTTGCAGCCACGATGCAGCACCAGAGGCCAGAAAAATTTGGCATGTACACATGCCTGAAAAATTTGGTATTGTTGCAGCCGGAAAAATGTATGTTTTCCAGGCAGAAAGTGCACTAAAACATTGCGGCTTGAACCCTAGTCATCCGGCATGCAGAGATAAAATACAGCAGCATGTGGACCATTTTTAGCCCAAGGCATCTCATCTCATTGGGCCTTTTTTAGTCAAATGTATCGCCCACTGTCAGTCCCTTCGGGATCCATGCCTCATTCATCTTAATAAAGGTGAGGTAATCTAGACTTTTTTGACCCAGGCGACTTCTCTTCTCAGTGACAATACCTCCTGCTGCACTGAAGGTCCTTTCTGACAGGACACTTGAAGCGGGGCAGGCCAGAAGTTCTATCGCAAATTGGGATAGCTCAGGCCACAGGTCAAGCCTGCACACCCAGTAGTCAAGGGGTTCATCGCTCCTCAGAGTGTCGATATCTGCAGTTAAGGCGAGGTAGTCTGCTACCTGTCGGTCGAGTCGTTCTCTGAGGGTGGACCCCGAAGGGCTGTGGCGATGCGTAGGACTTAAAAAGCTCTGCATGTCCTCCATCAACACATCTGTAAAGCGTCCTGTCCTTGCCGGCGTGGTGGTGGTAGGAGGAGGATTACTTTCACCTCTTCCCCTGTTAGATTCCCGTTGTGTTGTGACATCCCCCTTATACGCTGTGTAAAGCATACTTTTTAACTTGTTTTGGAACTGCTGCATCCTTTCCGACTTCCAGTAACATTTCAGGCACTTTCTGCTTATACCGGGGGTCTAGTAGTGTGGCCACCCTGTACAGGTCGTTCTCCTTTAGCCTTTTTATACGAGGGTCCCTCAACAGGCATGACAGCATGAAAGACCCCATTTGCACAAGGTTGGATGCCGAGCTACTCATGTCTCGTTCCTTGTCCTTACTGATCTCACTGAAGGTCTGTTCTTCTCCCCAGCCACGTACAACACCACGGGTACCAGATAGGTGACAAGAAGCACCCTGGGATGCCTGCTGTGGTTGGTCTTCCTCCTCCTCCTCAAAGCCACATTCCTCCTCTGACTCCTATTCCTCAGACTCCTCTTCCAGCGTTGCCGCAGGTCCAGCAAGCAATGCTGATAAGGCTGTTTCTGGTGGTGATGGTGACCACAACTCTTCCTCTTCACGCTCATCTATGGCCTGATCCATCTTCACAGGGCATGCTCCAGGAAGGAAAAAAATAGGATGATGTCGCTGATGGTGCCTTCGGTGCGACTGACTAGGTTTGTCACCTCCTCAAAAGGATGCAGAGCAGCAGCGGGTACATCATCATCATCACACCGTACATCCATGTGTGTAATGCTGTCTGACTGAGACATATCCCTGTTATCTACATCCTCCTGCAATAATGGTTGCGCATCACTCATTTCTTCTAACTAATGTGTAAATAACTCCTCTGACAGATCAAATGAAGCAGCTGTGGTGCTAGTGTTGGTGGTGGCGGCAGGCGGGGGCGAGTGGTAACTTGAGAGGTGCCCGAAGCTGAGCTAGGGGAGGATGGTGCATCAAGGTTCCAAGCGGAAGCTGTAGAAGATTGGGTGTCCTGTGTTAGCTAGTCAACTATGTCCTCAGAACTTTTCGAGTTCAGGGTACGTGGCCTCTGAACACTGGGCATTATTCTAGGGCCAAAGGAAATCACAGCACCACGACGGCCCCTGCGGGGTGGCCTGCCTCTGCCTGTCATTTTTTTTTCCGATTAGTTGTACTATGCGTGCAAGCTACTGTGACACCAGATATGAGTGATGGCACTGGCAACAGGCAGTAGTAGGCACAGGACACGCTGTGGGCCTGACACAAATGTTGGCAGGCAACTGCAATTATATTACAGTGAAAAAATGGTTTTGTCTTTTTAAATGCAAGCTACTGTGACACCAGATATGAGTGGTGCCACTGGGCACTGGCAGTAGTGGGCACAGTACACGCTGCGGGCCTGACACACACGCTTGCAGGCAACTGTAATTATATTACAGTGAATTTTTTTTTTTTCTTTTTAAATGCAAGCTACCGTGACACCAGATATGAGTGCAGGCACTGGGCACTGGCAGTAGTGGGCACAGTACACGCTGTGGGCCTGACATACACGCTGGCAGGCAACTGCAATTATATTACAGTGATTTTTTATTTTATTTATGCAAGCTACTGTGACACCAGATATGAGTGGTGCAACTGGGCACTGGCAGTAGTGGGCACAGTACACGCTGTGGGCCTGACACACATGCTTGCAGGCAACTGCAATTATATTACAGTGATTTTTTATTTTATTTATGCAAGCTACTGTGACACCAGATATGAGTGCAGGCACTGGGCACTGGCAGTAGTGGGCACAGTACACGCTGTGGGCCTGACACACATGCTTGCAGGCAACTGCAATTATATTACAGTGATTTTTTATTTTATTTATGCAAGCTACTGTGACACCAGATATGAGTGGTGCAACTGGGCACTGGCAGTAGTGGGAACAGTACACGCTGTGGGCCTGACACACACGCTTGCAGGCAACTGCAATTTTATTACAGTGAAAACATTATATATTTTTTTTAAATGCAAGCTACTGTGACACCAGATATGAGTGCTGGCACTGGGAACTGGCAGTAGTGGGCACAGTACACGCTGTGGGCCTGACACACATGCTGGCAGGCAACTGCAATTATATTACATAAGGCCGAAAAAAGACATCTGTCCATCTAGTTCGGCCTGTTATCCTGCAATTTGATCCAGAGGAAGAAAAAAAAAACAAAAAAACTGTGAGGTAGAAGCCAATTTCCCCCACTTTAGGGGAATAAAAAATTCCTTCCCGACTCCAATCAGGCAATCAGAATAACTCCCTGGATCAACAATCTCTCTCTAGTAGCTATAGCCTGTAATATTATTACGCTCCAGAAATACATCCAGGCCCCTCTTGAATTCCGTTATTGTACTCACCATCACCACCTCCTCAGGCAGAGAGTTCCATAGTCTCACTGCTCTTACCGTAAAGAATCCTTTTCTATGTTTGTGTACAAACCTTCTTTCCTCCAGACGCAGAGGATGTCCCCTTGTCACAGTCACAGTCCTGGGGATAAATAGCTGATGGGATAGATCTCTGTACTGACCCCTGATATATTTATATATATTAATTAGATCTCCCCTCAGTCGTCTTTTTTCTAAAGTGAATAGCCCTAATTTTGATAATCTTTCAGGGTACTGTAGTTGCCCCATTGCAGTTATTACTTTAGATGCCCTCCTCTGGACCTTCTCCAGCTCTGCTATGTCTGCCTTGTTTACAGGAGCCCAGAACTGTACACAGTATTCCATGTGTGGTCTGTCTAGCGATTTTTAAAGTGGTAGGACTATGTTCTTATCACGGGAATCTATGCCCCTTCTGATGCAACCCATTATCTTATTGGCCTTGGCAGCAGCTGCCTGACACTGGTTTTTGCGGCTTAGTTTGCTGTTTATTAAAATTCCTAGATCCTTTTCCATGTCAGTGTTACCGAGTGTTTTACCATTTAGTATGTACTGGTGACTTGCATTTTTCCTTCCCATGTGCATAACTTTACATTTATCAGTGTTAAACCTCATCTGCCACTTATCTGCCCAAGCCTCCAATCTGTCCAGATCCCTCTGTAGTAGTATACTGTCCTCATCAGTGTAAATTACTTTACTTTACACAGTTTAGTGTCATCTGCGAAATTGAAAGAGGACCTTTCACTTGTATAAACTATGTGAACTGAGTATGCTGCCATATAGAGCGGCGCCCGGGGATCTCACTGCACTTACTATTATCCCCAGGCGCCACTCCATTCTCCCGTTATAGGCTCCGGTACCTTTGCTCCTTAAGTTATAGTAGGCGGGTCTTCCCTTGTCCTGTGGACGTCTCCTTCTCCTAGGCTGCAGTGCTGGCCAATCGCAGCGCACAGCTCACAACCTGGGAGGTTTTTTACTCCCAGGCTGTGACACACATGCTTGCAGGCAACTGCAATTATATTACAGTGAATTTTTGTAAACATTTTTTAAAATGCAAGCTACTGTGACACCAGATATGAGTGGTGCCACTGGGCACTGTCACAAGGGTGTCATAAGCCACGTCTGACTCCGTTATACCCGGGGTCAGGAAGTCGCAGCGGGTGGCTGCGCGCTCTATGTCTAAAGAACACGCTGTTTCTTAATGATAGTTTTCTGTGTTTGCCTTACTATCCTTTTTGTCTCACTCAGGGATCCGTAGCTTCTCCTCCTCAGCTGTTTCTTGTCTGTCACTCCCAATCTCCTTATATTCTCCTCTCTCACTTCTCTGGTTGCCAGATATAGAGCTTCCTGCCTGGACTTCTATACTGACCCACTGGAGCTGTGAATCCTGGTTGTTGTTCCAGAGTGTTACCCTCCGGATCCCTGTTGGGCTGTTTGTTGTCTTCTGTTGTTGCCCACCTGGGATTATATGTTTAGTCTGTATTGTCTGTCCTCTCCTTGGTGTTTTCCTTTAGAGTTAGTGGTGCGGACTAGTGTTCCCACCGCCCTATTCACTATCTAGGGCTCATCTCAGGGAAAGCCAGGGTTTTAGGCACGCGATCGGCGTACGGGTGAGGAATCCGTCTAGGGCAGTCAGGTGCCAGCCGCAAGGTGAGTCAGGGGTCACCACCTTTCCCTCTCCCTTGGACAGAGCCTTCCCTTTTCCCTCCCTTTGTGTCACGTATGTGATAGGCACGCCGGTCGTGATAGGCACTGGCAGTAGTGGGCACAGTACACGCTTGTGGGCCTGACACACGCTTATAGGCAACTGCTATTACAAACCGGATTCCCAAAAAGTTGGGACACTATACAAATCGTGAATAAATACTGAATGCAATGATGTGGAGGTGCAAACTTCTAACATTTTATTCAGAATAGAACATAAATCACGGAACAAAAGTTTAAACTGAGAAAATGTACCATTTTAAGGGAAAAATATGTTGAATCAGAATTTAATGGTGTCAACAAATCCCCAAAAAGTTGGGACAAGGCCATTTTTACCACTGTGTGGCATCTTCCCCTTCTTCTTACAACACTCAACAGACGTCTGGGGACCAAGGAGACCAGTTTCTCAAGTTTAGAAATAGGAATGCTCTCCCATTCTTGTCTAATACAGGCCTCTAACTGTTCAATCGTCTTGGGCCTTCTTTGTTGCACCTTCCTCTTTATGATGCGCCAAATGTTCTCTATAGGTGAAAGATCTGGACTGCAGACTGGCCATTTCAGTACCCGGATCCTTCTCCTACACAGCCATGATGTTGTGATTGATGCAGAATGTGGTCTGGCATTATCTTGATGAAAAATGCAGGGTCTTCCCTGAAAGAGATGACGTCTGGATGGGAGCATATGTTGTTCTAGAACCTGAATATATTTTTCTGCATTGATGGTGCCTTTCCAGACATGCAAGCTGCCCATGCCACATGCACTCATGCAACCCCATACCATCAGAGATGCAGGCTTCTGAACTGAGCGTTGATAACAACTTAGGTTGTCCTTGTCCTCTTTGGTCCGGATGACATGGCATCCCAGATTTCCAAAAAGAACTTTGAATCGTGACTCGTCTGACCACAGAACAGTCTTCCATTTTGCCACACTCCTGGCCCAGTGAAAACTCCTGAGCTTGTGGATCTTGCTTAAAAATGGCTTCTTCTTTGCACTGTAGAGTTTCAGCTGGCAATGGCGGATGGCACGGTGGATTATGTTCACTGACAATGGTTTCTGGAAGTATTCCTGAGCCCATTCTGTGATTTCCTTTACAGTAGCATTCCTGTTTGTGGTGCAGTGTCGTTTAAGGGCCCGGAGATCACGGGCATCCAGTATGGTTTTACGGCCTTGACCCTTACGCACAGAGATTGTTCCAGATTCTCTGAATCTTCGGATGATGTCATGCACAGTTGATGATGATAGATGCAAAGTCTTTGCAATTTTTCGCTGGGTAACACCTTTTTTTTTTCCATTTTTTTTTTTCAAATTCAGAAAATATACAGTGTAAGCTTTACACTAACAATGGTGTATAAATACACAATGTAAGAATTACATCAACAATGGTGTAACATTCGGTACCATACATAAAGTCCTTAAGAAGTGGTATTGTTAATAAAAACTGATAGCATTTAGTTACAGGTATTTGGATACAGGATATTATATTATAAAGAATATGACACAGAGAGACATACATCATTTGTAAACTAAGAGTTTCCAAAATTGGTTGATGACCATGCAAACTAGTGTTTTCGTTAAAATAGGACAGTAGGGCTCCATAAGGAGCTGCTCTAACCGCTGTGGAGCAAATATGGTTACAGATCTGAAAGATATCGGACCACCACTTTTTAATTGGGGGGCATAACCACCAAATGTGTAGGAACGAACCTTCTTCCTCCTGGCATCTCCAGCACTTATTAGAGGATGATTTGGAGAAGCGTGAGGATTTAATCGGGGTAATGTACCATTGAGAAAGGATTTTGTATCCATTCTCCTGGATTCGGGTACATCTTGAGGATTTATGGGGCGTTTCTAAAAGTGCGGGTAAGTTTAAGATAGGGATATTGACCCCAGTGTCTTTTTCCCACATTCTAATAAATGATGGCTTGTTAATCAAGGGGTGATTTTAGTTCATTGTAGATTGACGAGATAAGCTTTTTGGGGGATTTAGGGTTAGAAATTAAGGCCTCGAACCAAGTTAAGGGGCATAATAGTTCACCCTTTGTGTTATTTTTTGAATAAAGGTTTTGATAAGTGGTATAAGAGTGAAGTCACAAGGTTGTGGATTTAACAGGGTTTTGAGGACTTCCGTCGATGGTAACATACCTTGGGGTTCGAGGAGATTAGAGATTTGCAATGTGGATAATCTAGTTAGATTAGAGGTGCAGTGACGAGGTCCAGTGGAGGAAGAGCCTAATAAATCACTAATCGTGATTAGGGGAGAGGGAAATGAGACTGAGGAGTGGGAATGGTTCAGCCATTTCCAGGCTTCTAAAGTAGCTTTTATTACTGGGAAAGTCTGTAGGTTGATATGAGGCGGGGTATTGTAACCCAGGCATAAGGCTCGAGCTGGCATACCTAAGATGCATTGTTCTAGCGCAACCTAGGATTTGCTTCTTGAGTTCCTAAGCCAATCAGTGATTCTGGAAAGCAAAATGGACCTTCCATATAGTTATGGGTCAGGGAGACCTATACCACCTACAGAGCGGAATTTAGACAGGAAGGAGTAAGAGAGTCTAGCTTTTTTCCCATTCCATAAAAAAGCTCTGAATTTTTGTTTAAGGGAATTGTAATAAGATTTGGCTATAGGGATGGGGAGACTGGAGGTAGGTAAGACGGGGGATGATGAGTGAAGTGAGGAGATTTTTCCTACCAAACCATAAAAGAGTTGGAACAGATTTGGTGATTTTATCTATAGCGTTGAACATTGAGGTTCTTAAGGGGATATAGTTTAATGTAAAGAGATCCAAGATATTATAAGGGCTAAGTTTTACTCCTAAATAAGTTATAGTAGGGGACGACCAATTGAATGGGGAGTTCACTTCTAGAGAGAGTTTGAGTTGGGGAGAGATGATACCTGTGCTTAGTATGATGGATTTACTCTCATTAATCTTAAAATTGGAGAGAGCACTGTATGTATTCAAGTGTTCCTGGATTTTAGGGAGGGAAGTTTTAGGATTGGTAGTCATTATCATAACATCATCGGCAAAAGCCGCAAGTTTATGACTATGACCACCAAGGTCTAGTCCTTTGATCTTAGTGTCTGAACGTATTGTGGATAAGAGGGGTTCCAAAGCTAAAATGAATAATAGGGGAGACAGGGGACATCCCTGACGAGTTCCATTGTGGATTTGAAAGAGAGAGGACAGGTCCTCATTTACCATGACTCGAGCTGTGGCCTGTTTGTACATAGCAAATACTGCCCCGATACATGGACCAGGTAGGCCGAAGGCCTCTAAAACATGGCTTAAATAGTTCCAATCAATGCGATCGAACGCTTTTTCAGCGTCGGTGCTGAGAAGTAACAGCGGGGAGGAGGTGTGTCTGGCATAACAGAGAGCGTTTATTACCCTTGTTGTGTTATCTCTACCCTCTCTATTGCGGACAAAACCTACCTGGTCCATATGAACCAAGAAAGGGAGGAGAATTGCTAAGCGGTTTGCAAGCAGTTTAGCTAATAGTTTAAGGTCTATGTTTAGGAGGGAGATGGGCCTGTAGTTCGCGCATAGTTTTGAGTCCTTCCCCTCTTTGGGAATTACTGCTATGTGGGCAGGAGCCTAGAAGAGTTTGGTTGCAGACAGAGAGAAGATGTGGGAGTAATTGTTCTCTAAAAGTTTTATAATAGGACGCGGGAAGTCCATCTGGACCTGGGTTCTTCCCTAGGGGCATTTGGGAAAGGGCTAAAGAGAGTTCGTCCATGGTAAATGGGGCCTCCAGTGATTGTTTCTGTTCCAGAGACAATGTTGGGCAGGAAGCAGATTTTAAAAATGCCGATATCAGGGGGGAATGGGCTGCGGGTGTAAGGGGGAGGGAGATTATATAGTTCTTCATAAAAATCCCTAAATTGCTTAGCAATTTTGCACAAGGCATAAACCGGATCTCCTTTAGGGGAGGATAATTGGTGTATGTAATTATCTGCTCTTCTATTTTTGATTCTATTCGTGATGAATTTGGTGGCCTTATCTCCATGAGCGTAGTACTTAAATTGTGAATTGAGGTAATATTTGGCTGATTTGGTTTGCAATAGAGCTTTTAATTCAGCTCTACAGTTGGAGAGGTCTTGTAGTTGAGGATCAGATAGGGAGCGTTTGTGGCTTGACTCCAATTTATTTATCTTAGATAGGGGTTCATTTATGTTGTTCTCTCTAAGTTTTTTCAGGTGTGAACCAATGCTTATGAATTCACCCCTAATAAAGGGTTTGTGAGCGTCCCATATGATTTGAGGCGAAAGATCCGGGAGTGCATTCAAATTTAAAGTATTCATCTAGTGATAGAGCTATTTTTTTAAATAGATTCTGGGTTTCCTAGGATGGATTCATTTAATCTCCAATTAAAGCATTTGGGTTTCTGTGTTGGGGAGGATATCTTAAGGTAAATTGGAGCATGATCTGATACGTGAATGGACCCTATTATTGCTTCAGTGCATAGCTGCAGATGTTCTTTAGACACAAAAAGATAATCTATGCGATGGCACGTATTGTGGACATGGAGTAAAAGGTGTAGTCGGGGGTATTAGGGTAGAATGTACGCCAAACATCCAACAGATTTAAATCCCAGAGAATGTTTTTGGCAAACTTTAGGGAGCGCTTGGAATGAGTTGTTTTATGTGTAGATGAGTCAATTTGAGGATTCAAGGCTATGTTGAGGTCCCCTCCCATAATAACTATGCCTTCTTAAAAGGAGGCAATAGTCTGGGCGGTGGATGAGAGCCATTGAACCTGTTTAGTATTAGGCACGTAGAGATTTATGATGGTATATAATTGTGGTCCTATATGTCCCTTAACCATGATATATCTACCATCTAAGTCTTGTAGGTGAGCAATATATTTGAAGGGAACCTTCCTTTTAAACCCAATACTCACACCCCCCCCCCCCCCCCCCCCCCCCCCTCAGACGAAGCAGAATGTCCCTTTTTTGGAATCCGGTTTGTATATTACAGTGAAATTTTTTTTTTTTTTTTTTTTTTTTTTTTTTTTATGCAAGCTAATGTGACACCAGATATGAGTGCTGGCACTGGCAGTAGTGGGCACAGTACATGCTGTGGGCCTGACACACACACTTGCAGGCAACTGCAATTATATTTCAGTAAAAATTTTTTTATCCTTTTAAATGCAAGCTAGTGTGACACCAGATATGAGTGGTAGCACTGGGCACTTGCAGTAGTGGGCACAGTACACGCTGTGGACCTGACACACACACTTGCAGGCAACTGCAATTATATTACAATGAAAAAAATTGTTTCATTTTTCTAAATGCAAGCTACTGTGACACCAGATATGAGTGGTGGCACTGGGCACTGGCAGTAGTGGGCACAGTACACACTGTGGGCCTGACAAACACGCTTGCAGGCAACTGCAATTATATTACAGTGAAATTTTTTATTTATTTTTTTAAATGCAAGCTACTGTGACACCAGATATGAGTAGTGCCACTGGGCACTGGCAGTAGTGTGCACAGTACATGCTGCGGGCCTGACACACACGCTTGCAGGCAACTGCAATTATATTACAGTGAAATACATTTTTTCTTTTTTTAAATGCAAGCTACTGAGGCTTGCTCTACTAAGTGGGTTCTTATTAAGTGGAGTTAAAATACAAGGAGTTTAAGAAAAGGAGTTGGAAACTAAGGTTGGATATAATTTCCTTGTGTGTTGTTGGCTTAATTTTACGTAGTCCTTCAACTACAGCAGACAGGGTCTAATTCTAAATCATATATACTGTTTTACTTTTTTACTGTTGTAATCCCCATTTAGTATGTGTTGCACAATTGACAACACAGTCCAGTGCACAAAACCAAAGACAATTACCTCTCCCAACTGGTTCAGGACCCGACTAGAGGGACGGCCATACTGGACTTAGTATTAACCAATAGGCCTGACAGAACAACAGACGTGCAGGTTGGGGGACACCTGGGAAATAGTGACCATAAAGTAATAACCTTCCAATTATCATTTTAAAAGAGCGTTTCTACAGGGAGGAACAAAAATACCAAACCTCAAAAAAGCTAAATTTAGCCAACTAAGAGAGGCCATAGGCCGAACTAACTGGGACAAAGTCCTCAAAAATAAAAATACAGCCACAAAATGGGATATCTTTAAAAACATCCTAAAATCTCATTGTGAGAGGTACATACTGTATGGGAATACAAGGTTAAGGAACAAAAATAAACCAATGTGGATAAATAGAACTGTAAAGAAAGCAATAAATGACAAAAAGAAAGCATATAATTCACTGAAACAGGAGGGTAGCACGGAAGCACTGAAAAACTATAAGGAAAAAAATGTAAAAAACAAATAAAAGCGGCCAAACTAGAGACCGAGAGATTAATTGCCAACGAGAGTAAAACTAACCCTATAATGTTCTTCAATTATATAAATGCTAAAAAGTATAAATCTGAAGGTGTCGGCCTTTTAAAGATTAATGAGGGGAGAGAGCGATGAAGAGAAAGCAAAGCTGTTAAATATTTTTTTTCTCCAATGTATTCACTGAGGAAAATAAACTGTCAGATGACATGCAGAATGTAAAAATAAATTCCCCATTAAAAGTGTCCTGTCTGCCCCAGGAAGAAGTACATCAGCGACTTATAAAGATTAAAATAGACAAATCGCCAGGACCAGATGGCATACACCCCCGTATCATAAAGGAATTAAGTAATGTCATAGCCAGACCCTTATTTCTGATATTTGCAGACTCTATACTGACAGGGAATGTCCCACAGGATTGGCGCATGGCAAATGTGGTGCCAATATTCAAAAAGGGTCCAAAAACAGAGCCTGGAAACTATAGGCCGGTAAGTTTAACATCTTTTGTGGGTAAACTGTTTGAAGGTTTTCTGAGAGATGCTATATTAGAGCATCTCAACGGAAATAAGCAAATAACGCCATATCAGCAAGGCTTCGTGAGGGATCGGTCATGTCAAACTAATTTAAACAGTTTCTATGAGGAGGTAAGTTCTAGACTTGACAGCGGCGAATCAATGGATGTCGTATATCTGGACTTCTCCAAAGCATTTGACACTGTACCACATAAAAGGTTAGTATATAAAATGAGAATGCTCGGAATGGGAGAAAACGTCTGTATGTGGGTAAGTAACTGGCGCAGTGATAGAAAACAGAGGGTGGTTATTAACGGTACAAACTCAGATTGGGTCACTGTCACTAGTGGAGTATCTCAGGGGGTCAGTATTGGGCCCTATTCTCTTCAATATATTTATTAATGATCTTGCAGAAGGCTTGCATAGTAAAGTATACATTTTTGCAGATGACACTAAACTGTGCAAAGTAATTTACACTGATGAGAACAGTATACTACTACAGAGGGATGTCGATAGATTGGAGGCTTGGGCAGATAAGTGGCAGATGAGGTTTAACATTGATAAATGTAAAGTTATGCACATGGGAAAGAAAAATGCAAGTCACCCGTACATACTACATGGTAAAACACTCGGTAACACTGACATGGAAAAAGATCTAGGAATTTTAATAAACAGCAAACTAAGCTGCAAAAAACAGTGTCAGGCAGCTGCTGCCAAGGCCAATAAGATAATGGGTTGCATCGGAAGGGGCATAGATGCCCATGATAAGAACATAGTCCTACCACTTTACAAATCACTAGTCAGACCACACATGGAGTACTGTGTACAGTTCTGGGCTCCTGTAAACAAGGCAGACATAGCAGAGCTGGAGAAGGTCCAGAGGAGGGGAACTAAAGTAATAACTGGAATGGGGCAACTACAGTACCCTGAAAGATTATCAAAATTAGGGCTATTCACTTTAGAAAAAAGACGACTGAGGGGAGATCTAATTAATATGTATAAATATATCAGGGGTCAGTACAGAGATCTATCCTATCATCTATTTATCCCCAGGACTGTGACTGCGACGAGGGGACATCCTCTGCGTCTGGAGGAAAGAAGGTTTGTACATAAACATAGAAAAGGATTCTTTACGGTAAGAGCAGTGAGACTATGGAACTGGAGCGTAATAATATTACAGGCTAAAGCTTCTAGTGCGGGGTCGTTGATCCAGGGAGTTATTCTGATTGCCTGATTGGAGTCTGGAAGGAATTTTTTATTCCCCCTGGCCTAGCTATCGATTTCCCTATTAAGTCAGCAGCAGCTACACTCTCCCTGCTCTCACTAACACTGCAGCTTCCGAATGAATCTAAGATGGATGTTGTCCTTGCTTTTTGATTGGAGGTGGGAATGTCTGGGAGGGAGGGTCTGCTGCTGATTGGATGGAATGTGTCTGCTGACTGTGAGCTAGAGGGTCAAAGTTTGCTCAATGATGACGTATAGGGGGTGGACCGAACATCGCATATGTTCGCCCGCCGCGGCAAACGCGAACAAGTGATGTTCGCCAGGAACTGGTCGCCAGCGAATAGTTCGGGACATCTCTAGTGCAGATACACCCCCAACTGGTTACATACCCTCTGTACCCTTACTGCAAACTGATAGCAATTTATTAATAACTTCTAGTAGAAATAATAAAGGAACCGCACAACATAG
This sequence comes from Bufo gargarizans, assembly GCF_014858855.1. NCBI lineage: Eukaryota > Metazoa > Chordata > Amphibia > Anura > Bufonidae > Bufo > Bufo gargarizans. The sequence continues at coordinate 100,941,915 of NC_058086.1, read as the reverse complement.
AGCCATAAGAATAGATGTTCCAGAATTGTTATTACACCGGGAATGGATTGAGCTATTAAAATAGGAATGTCAGGAGTGGTGACAGGTCCTCTTTAAAGCATAATTTATTATTCTGATTTGTGTTTTACAACTGACATACTTGATATTGATTTGTCTGCTTGATATCTTATGTCACAACCTAATATTCTATAACAGCTTGTTAACTAATTTTGCATGTTTTTGACTTCATCTCATTATTATTATTATCAAAAAATGAAATAAAACCTAATAAATCTAAACAAATAAAATAATCATCTCATTGATCCCATGCCACTGTCGTTCAGTGACTTACTGAGCGGCAATACAAGATCATTCCCTGACATGTTGAGGCAGAAGCATGAAATGGAGCATAATGGGGTGGACTGCAGCACTTTTGGAAAGGCACTGGCGGGTGATGGGTGAGTTGAGTATAAGCAATTTTATTTTTCTTTATACCATCTGCTGCACAGAGAGATTTTTTTATTGGGCTGAAATACCCCTTTTAAGGCGTCAGGATGTGGCAAAGCTATTATTATCCCTGCCCTCTAAGGCTACTTTCACACTAGCGTTCAGAGCGAATCCGTTCTGAACGGATCCGCTCATATAATGCAGACGGTGGCTCAGTTCAGAACGGATCCGTCTGCATTATATTGTCAAAAAATGTCTAAGTGTGAAATTAGCCTGAACGGATCCGTCCAGACTTTTACATTGAAAGTCAATGGGGGATGGATCCGTTTGAAGATTGAGCCATATTGTGTCATCTTCAAACGGATCCGTCCCCATTGACTTACATTGTAAGTCTGGACGGATCCGCTTGCCTCCGCACGGCCAGGCGGACACCCGAACGCTGCAAGCAGCGTTCAGGTGTCCGCCTGCTGAGCGGAGCGGAGGCTGAACGCCGCCAGACTGATGCATTCTGAGCGGATCCGCGTCCACTCAGAATGCATTAGGGCTGGACAGAAGCGTTCGGGTCCGCTTGTGAGCCCCTTCAAACGGAGCTCACAAGCGGACAGCCAAATGCTAGTGTGAAAGTAGCCTAAGAGCCTTTTTTTGTTTTCCTTCGCCTTATGATGGCTGGTTTTGTGAGTGAGGAGTTGTTTCTACAACATTCACTGTGTGATATAAATGACATGTTACCTTCATTCTGCAGGTCAATATAATTAGGTCCAGTAGGGCTCAAATCTCTTATTTCAAACAGACATAAATGACCAATTTTATAGGAAACAACTATAACTAACCTATCATATTTTGGACCTAAAAATGATACAGGAGCACCCAGAGGAAATCTATATATGAAACATATACAAATCCCATGCACATTCCATGCTCAGATTCAAACCCAGGATCCCAGTGCTGCAAGGCATTAGTGCTAGCGCCATCCACTATGCTGCCCACAAACATGGATAGCCAGCTATAAAGATAAAAATGTTGTTGAACATGCTGGCAGTATATAATTAAAATATTATTATTATTATTATTATTATTATTATGATAAAAAGTGTTTGAAGGTCAGCAGCTGGTAAAACCCACCTGCATAATTGCAGTGTCCCAGGGGGTCAGTAGTGTATGCTGGGCTTTGTAGTGCAGTTTGACTCACTAACCTGGGATCCACTGTCGTCTTCAATTGGGGCAAATACTGGAACAGGCAGGTATTTAAAAGTTCGTGACGCCAGTGTCAATTAAACGGTGACACGCCGTGTATGGTATTGTAGAAGAATGAAGCAGGCACAGGATAGCCAACAAAAACTGGAACTTTTACTGAATATCAGTGAGTATAATACATGGACGCAGTTGGAAGCGCAGTTCCATGAAAGACGGTTGGTTTTCCATAAGAATACAGGTGGTTCTTGAGAGTACAGAATGGCCGGTCTTAGCAATGAATTATACAGAGTGTTGATTACAGGAGATGCAGTACAGGCGGCTTGCACACTATTCCTGACTGGTCCTGAAACATGTGACTTTCTCTCCAAGGTCTAATGCCCTTTATCTGGCGTACCCTTGAAGCTGTCCTTATCTAGTACCTCCTCTGTTATCTTGAGTACCTCTTGCTTTATCTGATCGGCCTCTGTGGTATTCTGTGTCTTGGCTGGTGGCTTGCTTATGCTGCTTCAGCTAAACGGATGATGACTCAGGAGGGGAACCTTTTCCTTGGATCCGGAACCCGGTTACAGGGCCTTTACTACCCTCTCCTAGTCGGCAGGCTTGGGGCCTGCTATGCTCTCACAGGCCCATAGCTTGGCTTTCACTCAGACACAGGATCATTTCTGACCTCTGCTCCCACTGTCTGTCTCCTACTACTACTTCCTGACTGGGCCTTATATAACCTAGGGTTCCCTAGCTCCCTCTAGTGACTCAGAGCTGGAATGACACTCTAGCCGGCCTGCACATGCACGTTTCACAGTAACAGGAAAATACATAGCAGTACATTGACAAGATGTTCTATACCAACCTCCCCATAAACACAGGGGGAACGACAATACCCAAGTGACCCTTCTGTAGTGACGGGGTATTACTCTCCCGTACACTACATAATTATAAAAAATGAAGTACAACATGTGCATGGTGATGGCAAACTTGGTGATAACAGATTCTGTAGTTTGGTCAACAGATACGGTCAGCTAAGGTAGTCAAGTCAAATGCAAAACTGCCACTTTGGCAAATACTTTACATGCATGTGAGAGTACAACAGGGACTTACTTTCCAAGAAGAATCACATCAACCAGGACATCAAACATTTGGTAAAGCCCTGATGCTTCATTTATACGCCTCAGCAATACATTTAAAAGCTGGGAGACTGAATAATGACTTGATGGCCAGGGAATGTTATGGTATCTCTTCTCCATTATGCGATGTACAGATCTGGCTAAGAACAAACAGATAATATAAAGTTTACTTGTCGATATATAGATTTTTGTCTAAATAGAATACATAAATATACTGTGCCATAGTGAAGATAAAAATATATGGTATAAACACATGTATAAACTTTGCACATCGTTTGGTGCCAAAAATTGCATTGTTTTTTTTTCCCCCTTATCCACCTACCTTGCCACTGGTCAGGGTGTGGGTATGAGAAAGCTCATTCAACCACCACTGAGCTTGCAGTTAGCATCCCTGCGTCTGGCACTGGGCCACACAGGCACAGGACTGTAGCAACACCAGCCACTGTGCAGCACTACACCATGTGAACAGATTTCAAGGGTTTCAGACTTTTAAAGGGTTTGTGAAGTGTTATGATTCTAATGACCTATCCTCAGGATAGCTGTGGTTCACTTTTCAAAAATGTTTTTTTCTCCCTATTCAGAAACTTTTCAGATGGGTGTAATACAGTTTTTTTTTATGTCCATATTATAGATGACACGAGGACCTCCCATAGTTTACTATAACCAGAGGTATAGCAATGGCCGGACTGAGGAGGGGCGGAGCCCCCTTTAGGGGAGGCCTACATGACTAGGATTTGGTTTAGTGAGCTGGAGGGGAGGGTGGGGTCAGATAGCTGAGTGGGAGGGCTATAGGTAGGGATCGAGGTTAGGATAGGTAGTTTGAGCTGGGGGGGTGGAGGTAAGGGGGTTAAATAGGGTGAGAGGAGGAAGACAGGGTGCCATTTTAGGTTGGAGAAGAAACTAGCTTACCGCGGGAATGGAGCAGCTGGAAGCCATGCTGGAGGAGGTGCGGGCGGCAGCGGAGGTGAGGGGCCCAGCGTGGACCCAGGAACAGATCCGGACGTTGCTGAGGGGGTCGGTGGAGGCGCCTGTTCTGCCTCCACATCTGGCGTTACGGCCGCGGCGGGCCAGGCCGCCGGCGCGCCTGTCGCCATCGGCTTCCCCCCCTCGGGCTCAGCGCCGCATTAGGAGCCCCTTGCGGGACCCTCCACGTCGGGCGCCTATGACTCCAGCTTCTTCCAGGCCCCGACGTGGGAGGAATCCTCCCGGTAGGCGGAGCCTTGCGGGTGGCCGGTCGCGGCCATCTTCGCCATCATTTGAGGTCGGCGGGGGAGCGGGACCTGGCACTGCGGGCGCCTCTGTAACTCCAGGCACGGAGGCGGCCCCTCGACGTGGGAGGTCCGTTGGTCAGCGCGGGGCTGCTGCAGGGAGGTCCGTCGGTGGCAGCAGGCCTCAGGATGCCGGCAGTGAAAGAAGCTCCGCCCCCAGGAGCGCACCGAGCCCTGAAGTTAACCCCGGCGTCCCTGGTCCGTGTGGGGCCAGGGGACGGGTGACAGCCAGTCTCAGGAGCTGCTCTGAGGGGTCCTGCTGCGGGGTGCATTCCTGCCCTGCCGGGAGGCGGGGTGAAAAGGAGCGGTACGGCGTCTTGGTCTATCCGGAGGAGGACGTCCCGGGTCCTAGCGGGATCAGGGGACAGCGAGATGGTGACGGTTCGTCGCGGAGGAGTGATCGTCTGGAGTCCGGACTTGCAGCTGATGGGGACACAGCACCCAGGTGAGATTTCATGGGGACCTCTTGCGCAGGTAGTGCAGGGTGTGGGGGCCGGGGTGGGGGGTGGCTCCCAGTTAGATTTGAGTAGGGGTTTGGGTCAGTTGTTGGGGGGTCTGGCGGGATTGGTGGCGAGTTGGGGTTTGAGTGGGGGGACCCCGTTACAGGCCTGGGGGGTCCAAGGTGTGGCTGCGGGCGCGGGGTCGTCGGGGGAGCAGCAGCAGCGGGGGTTGCCGGGCGTGGGGGTGTCGGTGCAAACTCAGGCGGGGACGGAGGGGGAGGAGGAGGCTGTTCGGGTGGATGATAAAGCGAAAGGGGAAGTTTATGTTTGTTTTGAGGGCCCGTTGGGGGCGCATTTGAAGTCTGAGGTGAGGGAGAGGATTTGGAAGGGGGAGTATGTGGAGATTTTCTCCCTGCTCCCGTTAGAGCGGTTTAATTTGGATAGGGTGCGGAACGAGGTCGGTAAGAGGGAGGAAGAGGAGAAGCGCCGTTATCGGCTGATACCGAGGACGTTTGCAAATTGGCTGCAGGTGTTTGCGATCTTAGCGAGTGTGATTGGGGAAAAGGCGCCGGAGGCGTGTTCCGGTTTGTTTTGCTATTTGGATGAGATCGGTGAGGCGTATCGGGTGTACGGGGGGTTGCATGGTTGCGCTATGACGAGCAATTCCGGCAGCGGAAAGCGGTGCGCCCTGAGATGCGGTGGGACCATAAGGACATCGCCTTGTGGTTGAAGGTTACGGCCCCGGTGCGTGCGGTGCAGTCCTTTCGGGGGGACGGAAGTAGTGGGGGAACAAGCGGTACGGAGGTTGCCTCGGCGAGGGGACTGTGTTTTGCCTTCAATGAAGGAAACTGTAGGTTCGGCGCTAAATGTAAATTTAAGCACGAATGTTCCGGTTGCGGAGGGACTCATGGGGCTGCGCGGTGTTTTAGGGGGGGCAGGCAGGCTGGAGCCGGTGGGAGAGGGGGTGATAGTGCTGGAGAAGGGGGTGACGCCGGTGCGGCTGGAAAATATGCAGCCGTACTTAGATAGGTACCCCAATAGGGAGGCTGCGAGCTTGTTGAGTTTGGGTTTTGCGGAAGGTTTTAGAATTCCGTTTGTGCCGGGGGAGGCGGTTTTGCTTACAAAAAAATTGCGGTCGGCTAGGGAGCATCATGAGGTAGTGGGGGAAAAGTTGGGGAAAGAGGTGTTGCTCGGGCGGATGGCGGGTCCATTTTTGGCACCGCCTGTTGACAATTTGAGGGTGTCGCTGTTGGGGGTCATGCCCAAGAAGGAGGCGAATAAATTTCACCTTATACATCATCTGTCATTTCCGAGGGGCTCCTCGGTTAATGATGGGATTGACCCGGCAGTTTGTTCAGTAGCTTATACGTCATTTGATGCGGCAGTGGGTTGGGTGAGGCGTTTTGGGGCGGGGGCGTTGATGGCGAAGACGGACATTGAGGCGGCGTTTCGGTTGTTACCGGTTCATCCGGATTGTCAGCATTTGTTGGGGTGTTTTTGGGATGTTTTTTTTTTTGTGGATCGTTGTTTACCCATGGGGTGTTCGCTGTCGTGAGCTTACTTCAAAACGTTCAGCTCGTTTCTGGAGTGGGCGGTTGTGGATTCAGCGGGTTGTGATTCGCTGATTCATTACCTGGACGATTTTTTGTGTATTGGCCCCCCTGGTTCGCGGGTTTGCGCTTTGTTGTTGGAGACATTGAGCTCTGTTTTTCGGAGGTTTGGGGTTCCATTGGCAGAAGGTAAGACGGTGGGGCCGGTGACGGAATTGAGTTTCCTGGGCATAGTGATTGATTCGGTGAGGATGGAGTGTCGGTTGCCGGGGGATAAGCTGGAGGATCTGAAAAGTTTGGTGGCAAGGGCGATTCGGGTGAAGAAGTTGCAGTTGAGGGAGATTCAATCGCTGTTAGGGAAGCTTAATTTCGCGTGTCGGATAATGCCCATGGGTCGCGTGTTCTGTAGGCGGTTGGCGCAGGCGACTGCGGGGGTGGTAGTTCCGCATCATTTTATTCGGTTAGGAAGGGAGCAGCGGGCGGACTTACGGGTTTGGAATTCTTTTCTGGACCAGTACAACGGTCGCTCGCTGTTTATGGGGGGAGTGGTGGAGGCTTTTGATTTTGAGTTATTCACTGATGCGGCGGGGGGGGCAGATTTTGGGGCTTTCTGTGGCGGTCAGTGGTGTGCGGGGGTTTGGCCGGAGGCTTGGGTTGAACGGGGTTGGGTGCGGAATTTGGCTGTTAGAATTGTTTCCCGTTGTGTTGGCGGTTTTGTTGTGGGGGGAGCGTTTCCGGGACCGGAAGGTGCGTTTTCACTGTGACAACATGGGGGTGGTTCAGGCGATTAATGGCCTGTCGGCATCATCGCCGTTGGTGGTGCGGCTGCTGCAGCGGTTGGTGTTGGAGTGCTTGTCGCTTAATGCCTGGGTTGTGGCGGTGCATGTGCCTGGGGTGGAGAATTGTATCGCTGACGCCCTTTCTCGTTCGCAGTGGTCTCGTTTTCGGCAGTTGGTTCCGGAGGCGGACGCGGTTGGTCTGGAGTGTCCGGATTGCCTGTGGGAGCTGTTGGAGGAACGTTAATGGGGCTTATTCGGGCGTCCTTAGCTCCGGGTACGTGGGATCTGTATATGAGGGCGTGGAGGGCCTGGGAGGATTGGTGTTCGGTGTTGGGAGGGGGATCTGAGGAGCCGGAGTTGGCGTTGTTAATGTTTTTGGGTCATAGTAGGGAGCAGGGTTGGTCGGTCAGCAAAGTCAATGGTTACATGGCGGGGTTGGCTTTCGGTTTTAAGGCACGGAAGTTGGTGGATGTCACGAAAGCGTTTCTCGTGGTGCAGGCGGAGAATGGGTACGGGGGTGGATGGGAGACGGCCGGTTTCGTTTGGGTTGTTGATTCAGTTGGGGGGTCAGTTGAGGGGTGTCGGACGGGGAAACGCGGTTGTTCCGGTTGGCTTTCTCGTTGGCGTTCTTTGGGGCTATGCGGGTGGGGGAGTTAGTCTGTCCTTCGGTGAGTCGAGCGGGGGGTTTGTTGAGAGGGGATGTGGAGTTGTTTGCGGACAGAGTGGAGTTTGTCATCCGGCGGTCAAAAACGGATACGATGGGGCAGGGTCGGAAGGTGGTGCTTTTCCAGATTGACGGTTGCGATATGTGCCCGGTTCGCTGTTTACGGGAGTATGGGTTGGGGGCTGGGGGGGTGGCGTCCCCCTTGTTGGTGCATGCGGATGGTTCCTTTTTGTCTCGGTTTCAGTTCTCGGTGGTTTTTTCTAAATGTTTGGTCCGGGCGGGGGTGGATAAGGAGGGTTATTCTAGTCACTCTTTTAGGATTGGTGCGGCGACGGAGGCTGCTAGGTGGGGCTTGGGCGAGGAGGTTATTAAGCGGATTGGGCGTTGGGAGTCGGCAAGGTTTAAGTCCTATGTTCGTTTGGATCGATTATAGCCGGGTGTGATGAGTTGGTATGTCAGTGTAAGGTTGTGGTATTGTTCTTTTGTTTTCTTTTGTTGCAGGTGCGGCGCCCGCTCTGGTGTGGATTCTGGGGCATTCATACGTCTTCTGGGGGGCCGTCCGGGCAGCGGTTCGGCCGGATGGCCAGCAGCTCGGCTTTGATAGAGAGTCTGCGGTGGTAAGGTGGATTGGGAGCTGATCAAGGAGGTTAAATGGCAAAACCGATCCGGGAGCTGATCAAGGAGGTTAAATGGGATTGTTTGCGGTTATGGTCGTTGTTCCCGGGTATGGTGATTGTTTGGTCGGACATTGTTCCTCGGCAGGTGTGGAGGGAGGCGCGGTCCGTGGATGCGGTGAATAAGGCAAGGGTGAAGGTAAATAGGGCGGTAGGGCGTTTCATGGCTAGGAACGGGGCCGTGGTGGTTAGGCACAGGGAGTTGGAGGCTGGAGTGGGGGCCTATTGGAGGTCGGATGGTGTGCATTTGAATGCTGTGGGCTTGGACATGTGGAGTTTGGCGCTGCAGGAGGGCATTGAGGTGGCCCTGAGGTTGTGGAGGAACGCCCGGAGTTGAGGTGGTCAAGTCCGTGCGTTGGTGGCGGTGGGGGGGGGGGTCCTTGGAGTTGGTCATGGTAGAAGCTGAGGACAATTGGGGGGGCCCCACGGTTGGGGCTGGACTCCCAGGTGGACCGAGTGGTTGTGGTGAATCGAGGGGAGTCATTCGGTGGTGCCTTCGAGCTGGGCGTTACGGCTGGAGGCAAGAATGGCTCACCCTGGTTCGGCAGCTTGATGTTTTGGGGCTTCAAGGACCTCCCCCCATTGGGGTGTTACAGTATTATGTATGTTATGTTGTATTTGTTATTTAATAAACGGCTGCTGTGGCCATTACATTCCAGTCGGTGGTCTGTGTTTTATTGGTTATGGGGCTCAATGGTGGGAAGTGTAATGGTGGAAAAAGGGTTGTTGGAGATGGGCTTTTAAATGAATAAGAGGTGGCGAACGGGAATTAACCAATACCCTCGTCAAGTAGTCTAGCTCATTTTCTGAAGAACTACAGGAGGTACAGGTGTTGTATCCATAGTACAGCACCTGTATTATACCTGTCTAATAGCAGGCCTAGTTATTGCAATATATTAAGTTTATGAATTTATCATTGTCAATAGGTTTGTATAGGGGGATAGAAAAATATATACTACATAATTCCTAAGGCCCCTTTCACACGCGCAAGTTTTCCGTGCGAGTGCAATGTGTGACGTGAACACATTGCACCCACACTGAATCCGGACCCATTCATTACTATGTATTCAGAATGCCATTATTTTCCCTTATAACCATGTTATAAGGAGAAATAATACAATCTACACAACCTTGAACCCAAACCTGAACTTCTGTGAAGAAGTTCGGGTCTGGGTACCACATTCAGTTTTTTATCACGAGCGTGCAAAACACATTGCACCCGCGCAATAAAAACTAAACAACGGAACGCAATCACAGTCAAAACTGACTGCAATTGGGTACCTACTCGCGCGGGTTTGCCGCAACGCATCCGGACACGCTTGTGTGAAAGAGGCCTAATACTTGCTTGAAAAAGTTACTTGGTGGATTCCTTTGGTTTTTGCATTTCTTTAAAGGGAACCTGTCACCTCAAAAATGCAGCTACACCCGCCAGCAGTACCTCATAGTAGCCCGCAGCCTGTTAATAATCATATGCTTCATCCTGTTGTCCAATGCTGCGTAAGTGAAAAAAACGCTGTTTTATTCTCCATCAGCGCTATAGTGCCGGGTAGCTTAAAGTCAAGGGGGCAGCGGCCTCCTTGTTTCAAGTCAAGGTAACCACGCTCCCTAACCGTCCCCTCTTGCCTGAGAGTGACAGCCTGCAGTGCGGCTGCGATTCCCCAAGTCTTGCAGCGGCAGCAGGAGATGAGATAGCGTATTACTACAGAGCGCACCGACTTGGGGAATTGTGCACTTTGACTTTCTGAGCACCTGTCATGTTTCCTGAGGTTCTACAATGCCCAGACAGTAAAAACACCCCACAAATGACCCAATTTCGAAAAGTAGACACCCTAAGGTATTCGCTGATGGGCATAGCGAGTTCATGGAAGTTTTTATTTTTTTGTCACAAGTTAGCGGAAATGGATTATTATTTTTTTTCTTACAAAGTCTCATATTCCACTAACTTGTGACAAAAAAATAAAATTTTACATGAACTCCCCATACCCCTCACAGAATACCTTGGGGTGTCTTCTTTCCAAAATGGGGTCACATGTAGGGTATTTATACTGCCCTGGCATTTTAGGGGCCCTAAAGCGTGAGAAGAAGTCTGGAATCCAAATGCCTAAAAATGCCCTCCTAAAAGTACTCATTGGAATTTGGGCCCCTTTGCGCACCTAGGCTGCAAAAAAGTGTCACACATGTGGTATCGCCATACTCAGAAGAAGTAGGGCAATGTGTTTTGGGGTGTATTTTCACATATACCCATACTGTGTGTGAGAAATATCTATGTAAATGACTTTTTTTTTTTATACAAAGTTGTCAATTTACAGAGATATTTCTCTCACCTAGCATGGATATATTTAAAAATACACCCCAAAAAACATTGCCCTCCTTCTCCTGAGTACGGCGATACCACATGTGTGACACTTTTTTGCAGTGTAGGTGCGCAAAGGGGCCCAAATTCCAATGAGTACCTTTTAGGAGGGCATTTTTAGGCATTTGGATTCCAGACTTCTTCTCACGCTTTAGGGCCCCTAAAATGCCAGGGCAGTATAAATACCCTACATGTGACCCCATTTTGGAAAGAAGACACCCCAAGGTATTCCATGAGGGGCATGGCAAGTTCATAGAAGTTTTTTTTTTGTATTTAATTTTATTTATTTTCTCCCAATCCAAAGAGTAACAATGTAGCATTATCCTCAGAATACCATTACAGACATGGGAATGATAAAACGCATAAATTGACATAAGAAACATGAATGTGTGTATTCAGCATGTTACATCATAATTAACAGTCCCCCCCCCCCCCCCCCCTTCCCAACATCAGCTTAAACTCCGCATCCGGCTTCACCCGACTATATAGGCTCTTAGCTGGGCCTATGCCACCTTCAGGGCCCCCAGTTTATCCTTTAGATCCTCTACCAAATACCATTCTGTCAGCTTAAAGGGAGACATAATCCGTACATATTCACAGGGATCAATATGACCCAATATGAATTTGTGCCACGTTAGATATAACTTCTTCCCTCTAATCTCTTTTTGTTGCGTCGCCTCCAGCCACTCAAGATGAAAAGTACGCCTAAAATGTGTGATGACCATAGAGACAGAAGGAGTCTGAGGTTGAAGCCATAGGTTAAGTAAACATTTTTTTGCCCCTAGTAAAATGTTGTGCTCCAGTAGAAAAAGAGAAGCTGTTGTGTAACTATCAGACTGTTCGTCTCTACTGATTTGGACATGTAAGATCGCCATTGCAGGGGTAATATTTGTCTCACTCCTACCACAATTCCTCAGTAGGTCTGAAACATCATTCCAATGACTTCAACTTTGGATAGCTCCATAACCCATGAAACAAATCTGACCTTGAAAGATTGCACTTTGGACATGCAGTCAGTCTGTCCTGTTTTGTACCCGCATTGGGAACATCAAACCCATATATTGCGTGGTGTAGAATCTTAAAATGGGTCTCTTGCCAATTCTCATCCGGAATAGCCTTGTGCAGCGCCCCTATGCCTGAACAGATAGACTGATATACATCCTTCATCTCTAAAAGCGTCTCCCACCTCCGGAACATCTTCCTAGGGTCTACTCTCTCCCATTTGTCCCTAAGAGATTGATAGAGAAGTGAAATTGTTGGTCTGGTTTTTATCTGCAGGAGTGTGTCAAATTCATTCGCTCTCCATTCCTTTGTTAGGTCCTTACACAATCCCTTACCATAGGACATGATTTGCATGTACGGTAGGAAAGACAGGTCCTGCAATTTCCACTTCTCTCTCAATTCCCTCAGTGTCATCCACCTAGATTCCGTCTCATGGAATAAGTCGCCTATTCTCCTAACCCCTTTCCGTAACCACGCAAGTATACCTTTGCTGCTCCTTCCTGGCTCAAAACTGGGATTAGCTGCAATTGGGAGATGCTTAGAAATTCGATAAGGCAAACCATACATCCTCCGCAGTACTTTCCATACTACAATGGTATCTCTTAGTAGCAAGGACTTTTTAATTGGTCCTAGCAAATTGGAAACACTGGTATGCAACAATGCCATCAGGTCCCTGTCACAACCAGACATCTGAGAAACTCTGACAGATGCCTTTCAGAACCTCCTCCTTGAGCTTTTTTGATTTGGTTTCTAGTTCCTCATCTGGTTAGCCTCTCTCAGCTGTCTTGTAGTTGGACTGATTGCATCCCTTTAAATTCCTCCCCATAATGCATTAGTGTGCGGTTTATACAACTTCCTGGAGTGTGTGTGCATGCTGATCCATTTCCCAGTCTGCTACAAGATAAGTGTTGTACATTCATTTGTGATTTTATGTTTGCTGGATCCCAGGTGACCCTTACTCCCTCCGCGTCTAGAGTAGGGAGCCGGTGGTCGTGTCCCCTCACTATTGTAGGGTGTTCAGGTGTTATATAGTCGAGGTTCGTGGATATGCGATCATCCACCTTTGGGGTGTTTGCATAGGCTGAGCAGAGTCAGGGAGAGTGCCAGGTCTTATGCAGGGGTCTCTCTTTTGTTCCTTAGTTTTGGATCCAGTGAGTCATATATTCATTTTTGCATTGTCTTGTTTCCTGTACACCTTCCGTGACATTATAAACCGCCAAACCGTTCAGCTTACGCTCATGGAGTTTGCTCTGAGCCTAAGATCTCGCTCCCGGATACGTTCTCCGGGGGTAGTGAGAATTTTGTGCGTTTCAGAGAGGCTTGCAAACTCCATTTTTGCCTTCTTCCCCATTCCTCTGGTGAGGAACGGAGGGTGGGGATCATTATATCGCTGCTCAGGGGTAACGCTCAGCCGTGGGCCTTTTCGCTGCCGGAGGGGGCACGGCCCCTCCGTTCAGTGGATGAATTCTTTTTAGCCCTGGGTCAGATATATGATGATCCGGATCGTGTTGCTTTGGCTGAGTCTAGACTACGTCTGTTATGCCAGGGTAAACAATCCGCAGAGATATACTGCTCAGAATTTCGGAGATGGGCAGCTGATACTGGTTGGAATGATGCTGCACTCCGAAGTCAATTTTGCCATGGTCTTTCAGAGGGATTGAAAGATGCATTTGCCTTTCATGAGAGGCCTATCTCCTTGGACGCTGCTATGTCTCAGGCCGTTCGTATTGACAGGCGTCTTAGAGAGAGAGGAGAGATCTCTCCTTCCTGTCATACTCAGTCCTAGGACAGTGCAGCGGTCTCATTCTGTGCGCAGGGGTCTCAGTCGCTGTCACCCCTTCTGAGCAGGAACCCATGCAGCTGGGGTTGATTGCCTCTGACAATAGAAGATTCAGCCCGCATGGGAAGGTTTGTTTTTGTTGTAGAGGTATAAATCATTTGGCAAATGTTTGTCCCTCTAGGAGATTCAGGCAGTTTTCTGGGAATAATAAAGAAACAAAAAGGAAAAAATCTTTTAAAAATGTTCCATCTGTTACTATTGGCAGGGTTGAGGCGGAAATGGAAGGTTTTCCGTTTGCTTGTAGTTCCCGTTTGTCCTGCCTGCCAGGGTGGCGCTAGAGAGCAAGAACATTTTTTGTGAGATTTTTGTAGATAGTGGAGCAGCTGTCAATCTCATTGATAATAATTTTGCGATAACTCATGGTTTCCAGGTATGTACTTTGGGAAAGGATATTCCTGTTTTTTGCTATTGCTTCCGCTCCACTTTCTCAGAAATCATTAAAGGGCATAGTTCACAATATTCGTTTAATTGTGAGTGATGCTCATGTTGAGGATGTGTCATGTTTCGTCCTTAGCGGATTACCTACTCCTCTTGTGTTGGGGCTACCCTGGCTCACTAAACATAACCCCACCATTGATTGGCAAGCGAGGCAAATAAATGGTTGGAGTGACTTTTGCAGAGAGAATTGTACCACCTTTTCTCTCTGAATTTTCGGATGTCTTCTCTGAGAGTGGAGTTCAGGATTTGCCCCCGCACAGGGAGTACGATTGCCCTATTAATCTCATACCAGGCGCCAAGCTGCCTAAATCTCGTTTATACAATCTTTCCCAACCTGAGAGGGTCGCTATGCGTGCTTATATCTCAGAGTCTGAGAAAAGGACACATACGACCCTCGAAGTCACCTGTTGCCGCTGGTTTTTTCTTTGTTAAGAAAAAAGATGGTTCTTTAAGACCTTATCTGGATTTCAGGGAGCTGAACAGTATCACCATTCGTGACCCTTATCCGCTTCCTCTGATCCCGGACCTGTTTAACCAGATTGTTGGGGCTAAAGTCTTTTCCAAATTAGATCTAAGAGGGGCATACAACCTGGTCAGGGTCAGAGAAGGAGATGAATGGAAGACAGCCTTCAATACCCCTGAGGGCCATTTTGAGAATTTGGTTATGCCTTTTGGTTTGATGAATGCCCCAGCCATTTTTCAGCATTTCGTGAACAGCATTTTTTATCATTTGATGGGAAAATTTGTATTAGTGTATTTGGATGACATTTTGAATTTTTCTCCTGATTTCAAAACTCATAAGGATCACTTACGTCAGGTCTTGCTCATCCTGCGGGAGAATAAATTATACGCAAAACTGGAAAAATGTGTGTTTGCGGTTCCAGAAATTCAATTTCTAGGGTTTCTTCTCTCCGCTTCTGGTTTTTGCATGGACCCCGAGAAGGTCTGCGCTGTGCTTGAGTGGGAGCTTCCTGAGAATCAGAAGGCGCTAATGCGTTTTTTGGGCTTTGCCAATTATTACAGGAAGTTTATTTTGAATTATTCCTCTATTGTTAAACCACTCACTGATATGACCAGAAAGGGGGTAGATTTTTCTTCCTGGTTGGTAGAGGCGCGTAAGGCCTTTTCTAATATCAAGGAGAGTTTTGCTTCCGCTCTTATCTTGGTAGAACCTGATATTTCCCTACCCTTCATAGTTGAGGTTGATGCTTCTGAGGTGGGTGTGGGTGCGGGCTTGTCTCAGGGTTCCTCTCCTGCCAAATGGCGACCGTGTGCCTTTTTCTCGAAGAAATTCTCCTCCGCAGAGAGAAATTATGATGTGGGAGATAGGGAATTGTTGGCCATCAAGTTGGCTTTTGAGGAATGGCGCCATTGGCTAGAGGGAGCCAGACACCCTATTACCGTGTTTACTGACCATCAGCCAAGCGTCTGAACCCGAGACAGGCCAGATGGTCTTTGTTCTTTTCAAGGTTTAATTTTGTTGTCACGTTCCGCCCTGGGGTTAAGAATGTGAAGGCAGATGCCCTGTCACGTTGTTTTCCTGGAGGTGGGAATTTTGAAGACCCGGGTCCCATTTTGGCTGAAGGTGTGGTAGTCTCTGCTCTTTTTCCTGAATTGGAGGCAGAGGTGCAGGCAGCCCAGTCAGAGGCTCCTGATCTTTGTCCTCCTGGGAGGTTGTTTGTGCCTCTCGCTTTAAGACACAAGATTTTTAAGGAACACCACGATACAGTCCTTGCTGGGCACCCGGGGGCAAGAGCCACAGTGGATCTCATCGCTCTGAGATTCTGGTGGCCTGTGCTTCGTAAGTCGGTTGAGGGTTTTGTGGCAGCCTACGAGACTTGCGCTCGTGCCAAAGTCCCTCATTCACGGCCATCAGGTCCTCTCCTTCTCTTACCCATTCCTTCCCGTCCTTGGACACATCTGTCCATGGACTTCATTACGGACCTACCTCGTTCATTGGGAGGGTTATGGGTCCCAGTGACGGACATTAAGGCCACTCGTCTCATCAGGGCTTTCCATAGGTCCCATCCTGAGAAGGTGGGCTCTGAGTGTCTGGAGTCCACTCGTAGAGGGAGGGGTACTGTCACAACCAGACATCTGAGAAGATCTGACAGATGCCTTTCAGAACCTCCTCCTTGAGCTTCTTTGATTTGGTTTCTAGTTCCTCATCTCGTTAGCCTCTCTCAGCTGTCTTGTAGTTGGACTGATTGCATCCCTTTAAATTCCTTCCCATAATGCATTAGTGTGCGGTTTATACAACTTCCTGGAGTGTGTGTGCATGCTGATCCATTTCCCAGTCTGCTACAAGATAAGTGTTGTACATTCATTTGTGATTTTATGTTTGCTGGATCCCAGGTGACCCTGACTCCCTCCGTGTCTAGAGTAGGGAGTCGGTGGTCGTGTCCCCTCACTATTGTAGGGTGTTCAGGTGTTATATAGTCGAGGTTCGTGGATATGCGATCATCCACCTTTGGGGTGTTTGCATAGGCTGAGCAGAGTCAGGGAGAGTGCCAGGTCTTATGCAGGGGTCTCCCTTTTGTTCCTTAGTTTTGGATCCAGTGAGTCATATATTCATTTTTGCATTGTCTTGTTTCCTGTGCACCTTCCGTGACAGTCCCAGGGTTTTGCTAACTGATTCTCCAGACTAAGGTTGGTGTAAAAAGACGTCTGGTTTGCCCAATCCAATATGTATCTGCTATTACACGTGATTACCCAAATGTCTGGGAAGTTGACACCCCCCAAATCTCTTCTCACTTTCAGTTTATCCAGGGCAACTCTTGGTTTCTTGCCCTGCCATATAAACCGCACAAATGTACTCTCCAGGAGTTTGACATCAGCATGCAGTAATAATAATGGGATAGTCTGCATCGGGTATAACAATTTGGCAACCCCCATCATCTTCACCAAACAGCACCTTCCCATCAAGGAGAGGGGTAGTCCCTACCATCTATCCAGATCAGCTCTGATTCGGGACAGCAATGGAGGAAAATTAAGTTGATACAAGGAGTGTGGATCCCTCCCTATTTTCACCCCGAGATATGTTATGTATGATTTGGCTATACCGATTCCCTGATCCCTGTTCACCTTCCTTAAAGTATCACTCATGGGTAATAGAGGTAGGAGTTCACATTTAGAAATGTTAACCTTGTATCCTGAATAACTTCCAAAGGTCTCCAGGGCCTTAAAAATAGCTGGGATGTGCTCCTCCGGTTTAGCCAGAAATAACACCACGTTATCGGCAAAAAGTGCCGCCTTCACCTGTGACGAACCCACCTCTACACTCTTATACAGTTCTGATGAACATAAGAGCCGTGACAGGGGTTCCAACACCAAATTAAATAGCAAAGGAGAAAGCGGACACCCCTGTCTCATACCCTTTTCCAGTTTAAAGGGTTTGGAGAGGTAGCCCTGAGTATACACCCACGCTTTTGAATTCTTATATAGATTTGTAATAAACATCCTAAAAGCTCCCTTGAATCCCTGTTTGTCCAGCACTGCTTCTAGCCATGCCCACCTTACATTATCAAAAGCTTTTTCAGCATCCAAGGTGAGCATGGCTGGAGTTTCCCCTGGAATAGGGTTGTGACTAACCCTATCCAGAACTGCTAGGACAGTCCTAATGTTTTTGACCACTGAACGACCCTGCACAAACCCCACCTGTTCAGCCCCTATCAGGGACGGAAGAAAGGAGGCCAGCCTATCAGCAATGATTTTGGATAGAATCTTTGTGTCTACATTTATTAGAGATATAGGCCTATATGAACTAGGCAGAAGGGGATCTTTCCCTGGTTTGGGCAGGAGTTTAATGTAAGATATATTATCTTTATCTGGTTGGAACTTGCCCTTCAGTATGTAATTGTAGAGCTGCACCATTACTGGGGAAACCTGTGAAATCAATATCTTATAATATTCTCCCGAGAAACCGTCGGGCCCCGGAACCTTTGCGTTTTTTAGGCCTTTAATGACCAATTGAAGTTCCTCCATGGTCACGTCCGCGTTCAATTTCTGAAGTTGCTCAGATGTTACCGTGGGTAGGTTCACACCGTCTAAAAGGGTATCTACTAGTGATGTTGAGGAGCTGTCCTCATACAAAGCCGCATAATATTGACCTACTATTTCATTTATGCCTGCCGGATCGATGACTACCTCCCCCTTGCCATCCTTAAGACTGGATATATACTGAGGCGTTCTCTGGCCATTCGCTGGGTTGGCCAGTAAACGGCCAGCTTTGTTCCCATAGCGATACATTTTAGCTTCAAAATGCGTTTGTCTGAGAGACTCTATGTCTTTCACTACTTTCAAAGGCTTGGCGCACATCTACCCACTTTGCCTAATTTTCTACCGAAGGCCTCTCTGTGAACTGCCTGTAAATCCGTCTAACTCTATCACTTGCTCTTTCCAATGACTGCTGACACGCTTTCTTGAATACATAGCTCATGATATGCACCCTCAAGACCACCTTGGATGCCTGCCAGAAAAGTTCCGGGTTGTCCATGTGGATCTGATTACTTTCCTTGTACTCTTCCCACCAACCTATTAGTTTGGAAAATCCTAATTTCCTAATAGGTTCGAGGGAAACCTCCATAGATAATCTGAACCCTTTGAGAAGGTGTCCCTCAAGATCAGGGTTACCGAAGCATGATCTGATATGTTAATGTCACTGATATCAGCATGTTCCACCAAACCCGATAAAGAACCCTGAGTAAAGATATATAATCAATGTGTGACCATGAGTCCTGAGCATGGGAGTAAAAAGTGGTGGCCCTGTCATCTGGATGAAGCTGCCTCCAGGGATCCACTAATCCCACTGTCTCTATCATCAGCCCCAATACTGCGTCATGAGCCGTATTAGTCCTACCTCCCTTCGACTTGGTCTTCCTGTCTTCCTGCCCCAACATTACCGAATTAAAGTCACCCCCCACTATCAAGTTTGAAGTCTTATCCGACAGCAATTCGCCTTCCAGTGCCCTAAAAAATTGTGCATTGTTGGTATTCGGACCATATACATTAAAAATAGTGTACTACATATTCTGGACCTTTATCGATACCTTGACCCACCTCCCTTTGTCGTCTGCTGCCAAACCCAGCAAGGTGAAATTAAACGCTTTGTTAAACAATATCAGGACTCCCGCTTTCCGCTCAGAGGAGGCTGATCCGATCACCTGACCAACCCACAGTTTTTGCATCCTCCCAAAGTCCCTTGCCGATAAATGAGTCTCCTGAAGCAATGCTACATCAGGTTTCAATTTTTTAAGGTGGCGGAGGATCATCCACCTCTTCTGCGGCGAGCGGAGGCCCTTCACATTCCAGCTAACTATCTTCATATTTACAGCTATTCTCAATATTTGACCTTTCAATGACCGGGATTACAGCTGGATAGACATAACCCATAGCTAAGAGATTCCGGAGATAAGCGTCAGCTGATGCATAAGAATGAACATGAACAGTATTACGAACAACACAATAAACTACCCCCCTCTCCCCCCACCCCTGTTAGGAATATCTCCTAAAACTGAACTCTTATTGCAATACATGTACCTACGTCGAACCCTCTTTCCTTACTCCCTGACTTCTCTTTTTTCTGGGCTACAGTACTCAACTACCTGTCCCCCTTACTTAGTACAATACTGACCGCATAAAGTGCTAGAACATACGATTATGCAAACGCACGGGCAATGTTATAAAGTCCACCTTTGTGTGTGTCCCCGCGTCTACCGAGTGCCTTACCCCACGTCCATTTTAAATCACTGATGGTGGATGGGCCTCAGGGGATCCGCAACAAAACTAAACATAGCTACCCGCAGTGTCCCCATTATGTTGACCATGAGTCTCTTCTTCTTGTAGAACGAGGGACCCTCTTATCAACCGGGATCGGCTCCCAGTCACGTCTCTGCCTATCCATAGGGGGTGAACGTCTCCACTGCGGGCTCCCCGCTTTCTCTCTGCTCTGTTGTCGCTGCCTTGGTGACCTTCCTCTGCGCCTTGGCTCACCCTCTAAGTTGTTGTCACGCAGGAACTCCGTGGCAGCATCAGGATCGTGGCAAGTTTTAACCTCGCCATCTACAGTGGAGATTTTCAAAATCGCCGGGTATAACAGTTGGAATGTTATTTGCTGCCTATACAGCTCCGAACAGACAGCACTGAATTTGCGCCATTTTTTTGCCACCATTGCAGAGTAGTCAGCGAACATTAGTATGGTATGTTACCTGACTTTCAGCGGTCCTTTGAGGGCTCTAAAAGCCCTCAGAATGGCATCCTTATCATTATAATCCAGGAACCGCATAATGACTTGACGCGGTGGAGGCTCTGCGAATTGGCGCGGTTTTGCATCCGAGAGTCCATAGCAGGGCCTACTCTGTGAACCCTCTCCACTGTATGCCTCCCGTTCAGGTTCAAGGCTTGAGGTATCTCGACCTCGCAGATCTCTTTCAGAGCCGGCTGTTTAATGCTCTCTGGTAAGCCCACTATACGTAGGTTATTCCGCCTAGACCTGTCCTCCAGGTCTTCTAGGCGATCTTTCAGCACGATGTTCTGCTTGAAAAGATCCTGGGCATTGTGGGTACATCTGGAGACATCGTCCTCCATTGCAACGACCCTTCGCTCCAGCTCTTCTATGCTTGCCTCATGCCTCGCCATCGTGTTATGCAGCTCATGCAGGGACTGCGAGAGGGTCTTAGCAAGAGTCTCTTTGATGTCTGGGGCCAGATACTTGGCCACTTCAATAGCCAAAGTTTTGTAATCTATGTTAAGTAAGTCCCCAGCCAGCTTACCGCTGTTATCCGCAACCTCTGTAGCCCCTTGACTGTTAGTCCGGTATTCAGGGCCGGAGTCCGCCATCTTGCCCGGCGCAGCACTTGCGGTCTGTCTTGTCCCGCTCATGACTTGTCGACTGCCACTCCTCAGCAAATATCGGTCAATGGACCGCTGATCGCCACTCTGTGGGATCCCCCATGTGACTTTCGGGCCCCCTCGTTGTCGTTAGGATCGGAGCGCAGGAGATGATATAGGGACAGGCACCGGAGATCACTCACTCCACGTCCTGCATCCCAGCGCTGGAACCGGAAGTCCATTTTTTTTATTTTTTTTTGGCACAAGTTAGTGGAAATAGATATTTCTTTTTTTCTCACAAAGTCTCCCTTTCCGCTAACTTGTGACAAAAAGTTCAATCTTTCATGGACTCAATATGCCCCTCAGCGAATACCTTGGGGTGTCTTCTTTCCAAAATGGGGTCATTTGTGGGGTGTTTGTACTGCCCTGGCATTTGAGGGTCTCTGCAATCATTACATGTATGGCCAGCATTAGGAGTTTCTGCTATTCTCCTTATATTGAGCATATGGGTAATGAGATTTTTTTCTTCCGTTCAGCCTCCGGGCTGAAAGAAAAAATGATTTGCATCGATCAATGTGGATGAAAAAACCTCTGCCAAAAAATGGGGAAAGGCGTCTGCCAGGACATAGGAGCAACGCCCAACATCCAAACCCACTCAGCCCGTATGCCCTGGCAAACCCAATTTCTCCATTCACATCAATCGATGTGGATGAATAAATCAGAATGCACATCAGTGCTACAGCTGGTTGATCGCTTGGACCTCTCCCTACACTGGCAAAACACTGAATGTAAAATGGCGGCCAGATAAGGTTTATTTATAAGGTAGGGGGTATGTCTATATGTGCTGAAACGTCTCAATTGGCTGTCCTGTACCACCTGATGGATGGTCAAAGTTCTTGAAAATGTAAACGAATTTGGCGGGCGTGAATATCTCCATATGTTCTCATGTTCGGCGAATCGCGAACACGCGACACTGGCACTGGCCAGGATCGCTAAGTAGCTGTGATCCTAAAGAAATGAATGGGATCTTCTTGACAGTCATAAGAAATCCACAAAATAAAAAAATGATTTATGTAATGAACGAAAAAACCTTATTGCTGTAAAAAATGTATGTACTATAAATAAATAAATAGATTAAAATTAAAATAAAATAAAATAATGGAAAATATGCCTGGTCATGAAAGGCTCAGGAAGAGGATCAGTCATGAACAGTCTAAGGCTACTTTCACACTGGCGTTTCTGGGTCCGCTTGTGAGATCCGTTTCAGGGCTCTAACAAGCAGCCCAAAATGGATCAGTTTTGCCCTAATGCAATCTGAATGGATAAGGATCCGTTCAGAATGCATCAATTTGGCTGCTAGTAGCTAGTAGCACCCATCATAGTGAGCTAGTAGCACCCATCATAGCCACTAGGTGTGAGCCAACCACCTGTCTACTAATATCAATTTGGCTGCGTTTGGTCTCCGTTGCGTTTTTTAGACGGTCACTAAAGCACAGCTTGCAGCGTTTTGGTGACCGTCTGACTATGCGGAGCCTAATGGATCTGTCTAGAAATACAATGTAAGTCAATGGGGACGGATCCGTTTTTCACTGACACAATGTGGTGCGATTGAAAATGGATCCGTCCCCCATTGACTTTCAATGTAAGTCAAGACGGATCCGTTTTGACTTAGATTTTTTTTTTTTTTATGCAAACGGATCTGTTATAAACTGATGTACCGGTATGTCATGTATAGTTCTGATCACCGCCGCCCGGCGGCGTTGATCAGAACCCAGTGCCTGCTCAAATCATTGAGCAGGCACCTTGGCTAAATACGTGGGGGGGTCCCGTGACCCCCTATGTCGGCGATCGGCGCAAACCACAGGTCAATTCAGACCTGCGGTTTGCGGCTTTTACCTGCGGTTGAGGCGGTGATCGGAGATGCCATCGGGTCCCCATGCGGCTGTACGGGGGACCCGATGGCATGGAAGGCAGCGCGATGCCTAAGGAAGGCATCTCGCTGCCTTCCGGTGACAAGCCTATGAGATCCAACCCCCTGGATCTCACAGGCAGGAAGCTGTATGAGTAATACTCACTGTATTACTCATACAGCCAATGCATTCCAATACAGAAGTATTGGAATGCATTGTAAAGGGATTAGACCCCCAAAAGTTGAAGTCCCAAAGTGGGACAAAAAAATAAAGTTTTCCCCCCCCAAAAATTAAAAGTTTCAAGTAAAAATAAACAAAAACGTCATTTTCCCCAAATAAAGTAAAAAAAAATGTGTAAAAAATAGGGGGAAAAACAAAGTATACATATTAGGTACCGCCGCGTCCGTATCGACCGGCTCTATAAACATATCACATGATCTAACCCCTCAGATGAACACTGTAAAAAATAAAAACTGTGCTAAATAAACCATTTTTGTCACCTTACATCACAAACAGTGTAATAGCAAGCGATCAAAAAGTCATATGCACCCCCAAAATAGTGCCAATCAAACCGTCATCTCATCCCACAAAAAATTAAACCCTACCTAATATATTCGCCCCAAAACTGAAAAAACTATGGCACTCAGAATATGGAGACACTAAAACATGATTTTTTTTGTTTCAAAAATGATATTATTGTGTACAACTTACATAAATAAATAAAAAGTATACATATTAGGTATTGCAGCATCCGTAATAACTTGCTCTATAAAAATATCACATGACCTAATAAAAATTAAAACGGTGTAAAAAAAGCCATCACCTAACATCACAAAAAGTGTAATAGCAAGCGATCAAAAAGTCACACGCACCCCAAAATAGTGCCAATAAAACCATCATCTCATCCCGCAAAAATAATACCCTACCCAAGGTAATCGCCCAAAAACTGAAAAAACTATGGACACACTAAAACATGATTTTTTTTTGTTAAAAAAATTATATTATTGTGTAAAACTTACATAAATAAAAAAAGTATACATATTAGGTATCGCTGCGTCCGTATCGACAGGCTCTATAAAAATATCATATGACCTAACCCCTCAGATAAACACTGTAAAAAAAATTAAATAAAAACTGCTAAATAAACCATTTTTTGTCACCTTACATCACAAAAAGTGTAATAGCAAGCGATCAAAAAGTCACACGCACCCCAAAATAGTGCAAATCAAACTGTCATCTCATCCCGCAAAAATCATACCCTACCCAACATAATCGCCTAAAACTGAAAAAATTATGGCTCTCAGACTATGGAAACCCTAAAACATGATTTTTTTTGCTTCAAAAATGAAATCAATGTGTAAAACTTACATGAATAAAAAAGTATACATATTAGGTCTTGCAGCATCCGTAATAACTTGCTCTATAAAAATATCATATGACCTAACCACTCAGGTGAATACTGTAAAAAAAAAAAAAAAAACTGTGTAAAAAAAAAGCCATTTTTTGTCACCTAACATCACAAAAAGTGTAATAGCAAAAAAAACTGTCCAGCAAAATCTGGATTAAAATGGAAAATTTGCAAAAAAATGTAAATTCTGAAATTTCATCTCCATTTGCCAATAACCCTAAAGGGTTACCAACGTTTATAAAATCTGTTTTGAATACCTTGAGGGGTGTAGTTTCTTAGATGAGGTCACTGTTCTACTCTAGGGTTGCATCAGGGAGGCTTCAAATGGGACATGGTGTCAAAAAAAACAGTCCAGCAAAATCTGCCTTCCATAAACCGTATGGCATTCCTTTCCTTCTGCGCCCTGCCGTGTACCTGTACAGTAGTTTACGACCACATATGGGGTGTTTCTGTAAACTACAGAATCAGGACCATAAATATTGAGTTTTGTTTGGCTGTTAACCCTTGTTTTGTAACTGTAAAAAAAATATTAAAATGGAAAATCTGCCAAAAAAGTGAAATTTTGAAATTGTATCTCTATTTTCCATTAAGGCCTCTTTCACACGGGCGTCATATTTTTGGCCCGGATAAGAGGCGGGTGCGTTGCGGGAAAATGCACAATTTTTCTGCGTGAGTGCAAAACATTGTAATGCGTTTTGCACTCGCGTGAGAAAAATCGCGCATGTTGGGTACACAACTTCACAGAAGTTCGGGCTTGGGATTGATGTTCTGAAGATTGTATTATTTTCCCTTATAACATGGTTATAAGGGAAAATAATAGCATTCTGAATACAGAATGCATAGTATAATAGTGCTGGAGGGGTTAAAAAATAAATAAAAAAAGTTAACTCACCTTCTCCTCTTGATCGCGTAGTTCCCGGTCTCTTTACTTCTTGAATGATGAGCTGTGGGCTAAATGACCTGTGGTGACGTCAGATCACATGCTCCAATCACATGGTCCATCACCGTGGTGATGGAGCATGTGATCTGACGTCACCACAGGTCCTTTAGCCCACAGCTCATCATTCAAGAAGTAAAGAGACCGGGAACTACGTGATCAGGAGGAGAAGGTGAGTTAACTTTTTTTTTTTTTTTAACCCCTCCAGCACTATTTTTCTATGCATTCTGTATTCAGAATGCTATTATTTTCCCTTATAACCATGTTATAAGGGAAAATAATACAGTGAATAGACTGTCACCTAGCAACCATGCGTGAAAACTGCACCGCATCCGCACTTGTTTGCGGATGCTATGCGATTTTCACGCACCCCATTCACTTCTATGGGGGCTGCGTCGTGTGAAAATCGCACAATATAGAGCATGCTGAGATTTTCACTCAACGCACAAGTGATGCGTGAAAATCACCGCTCATGTGCACAGCCCCATAGAAATGAATGGGTCAGGGTTCAGTGCGGGTGCAATGCGTTCACCTCACGCATTGCACCCGCACGGAAAACTCGCCGTGTGAAAGGGGCCTAATTCTTGTGGAACACCTAAAGGGTTAACGACGTTTGTAAAATCAGTTTTGAATACATTGAGGGGTGTACTTTTTAGAATGGGGTCATTTTTGGGTGGTTTCTATTATGTAAGCCTTGCAAAGTGACTTCAGACCTGAACTGGTCCCTAAAAACTGGGTTTTTGAAAATTTCTGAAAAATTTCAAGATTTGCTTCTAAACTTCTAAGCCTTGTAACATCCCCAAAAAATAAAATATCATTCCCAAAATGATCCAAACATGAAGTAGACATATGGGGAATGTAAAGTAATAACTATTTTTGGAGGTATTACTATGTATTATAGAAGTAGAGAAATTGAAACTTGGAAATTTGGTATTTTTAAAAACATTTTGGTAAATTTGGTATTTTTTTATAATTAAAAATTATTATTTTTTACTTCATTTTTACCAATGTCATGAAGTACAATATGTAATCCCTGTCGGCGTCCTGGAGCCTCACCACATGTCTGAAAACATGTTGATTAAACTGTCTGCACAGGCAGATAAAGGAGAAAAGAGCTCCTGGACTCAGAGGAGCAGTGCCGACATTGATGTTGCATGACAATTTTTATAAGGATAGTCTATGGTGTTTCCCTGCGACATGTGACATGCTGCGACGTGTCAGTCGCAGAAAAACTCAATGTCCCTAGCATTAACCCCTTTAGGACACAGCCTTATTTCACCTTAAGGAACAGGCCATTTTTTGCAAATCTGACCAGTGTCACTTTAAGTGGTGATAACTTTAAAACGCTTTGATTTATCCAGGCCATTCTGAGACTGTTTTTTCGTTGGGTTTCCAAGGCTTCACTGCTGCCTCTTTTGCAGCCCCATCTGCCCTGTTGTTGCCCCTAGCCTCACGGGTTTGTTGTCTCGTATGTGCCTTAATTTGACTATGGCTACTTCCTCTGGAAGCAGTAGTGAGTTCATTAGTTCAAACACTGAATCTTTGTTCTTTATAGGTTGACCTGCAGAGGTAAGGAGGTCCCTGGCTCTCCAAATAGGGCCATAATCATGTGCAATACCAAAACCGTACCTGGAGTCTGTAAAAATATTTGCTCGTTTACCTTGTGCCATTTTACATGCTTCATAGATTGCCTTCAACTCAGCCTCCTGTGCTGACATGTGAGGAGGGAGTGGTTCAGCCAATACACATCATGTTGCGTGACCACTGCATATCCAGTATGAAATTGGCCATCCTCACCCATGTATCTGCTGTTATTTACAAAAAAAACTCAAAATCAGGATTAGATATGGGTTGATCATGTACATGTGAAAAGCCAGAAGTTTCTTGTCGCATTAATTGGACACAATCATTTTAATCAGTATCTTCTGATTTTCGTAAAATAGGGCCTGCACCCCCTTCCCTCTGAATCCAAAATCGTTAGCAGAGTTGCAGGATTCAGAGTAGTACATCTCTTGCAACCGTAGTTGGCGTGCCATGGATATGTGCTTTGGTTGCACCTGACTAAGGATACCTTGGATGTCATGAGGGGTCTGCACCACCAGAGTATAGTCAAGTACAACTTCAGAAGCTTTTTCCACCATCAGCTGCACTGCCGCGACTGCCCTGACACAGGAGGGGGTGCCACGTGAGACTGGATCTAATCTGGCAGAAAAATAGGCAATCAGCCTTTGCCTGTCCCCATGTCTCTGAGTCAGGACTGAGGTACTATGGCCACTCCGTTCTAAGCAGAACAGGTTAAATGGCTGGTCATAGACTAAAAATCAGTTCTATTCATTTGAGTGGGGCAGTGAGCATATGGATTTCTGCAAGCCCCGTAAAGGTGAATGGAACAGATTTTTAGTCCTGGAATTTTCTGCCACAAAGTCTGCCACGTGTGAAGGCACATGATGCAGATGTGTCCTGTTTTTCTGTGCAGATTTTTATATGAAAAAAAAAACACAGCGTAATCCAGTACATTACGAGTATTTAATGTATTAGATTATACATGTACACTTTCTGTGCAGAAACTGACCTGGCATGTGCATTTAGAAGTAATTTCAACTGTTGGTGTGATCCTTTGGCACATTTTACCCATTGCAATCTTCAGCAAATCCGCAACAAAAAACACAAGTAACACATGCAGTTTTTGGTGCAAATTTGGTGTTTTCTGCACATGGTTACAAGTGTATGAACAGAAATCTACACACCTGTGCATAACTGCATGTTTTTTGGGCGAATTTGCTGCGGTTTTCTCACTATTTGCACCCTTGTATTGCAAAGGTTGAAATCTCCCCCCAAAAATTGTACAAACAATTGACAAGCTGTGGATTTCACAAACAAACAGCAGGTCAATTTCAGCATTGAAGAAAAAAGCAAAGTGTACATGAGATCTCATCTCTTTGCTGGTACTGTATTACGCTACTGTTTGTCAGCATGAGAACCCATGTGGAAAAACATGTAATCTGCATCATGTGTAGGCACTCTAAGGATCCATTCAGACGTCCGTAGTTTTGGGTTTGCGTCCCATGGTGCGGACCCATTCATTCCGTTCCGCGACACCGCAAAATTCTTGCTCACAATCGCAGTCAAGATTATGCATTTCTATCACAGGGCAGGCCACGTGTGGTCCACAAAATGAGGAACGCACACAGCCAGTATCTGTGTTTTGAGGATCTGCAATTTGCAGACCGCAAAACATTTATGGACGTCTCAATGACCCTAAAGGTGCAACATTTTGCAGTACGGAAAACTACAACTTCCAGCAGGTCCTGAAGGTCTGCATTTGACAGGACATGCTGGGAGTTGCAATTTCCAGTTGGAAAGGCATAAAAACCTGAAAATTACTGCAGTTTTTTTTCCATAGTAAATACCTATTTTACCTTGGGGACTGGCATGTGACACTATGGCTTACTGTTTCTTTCACATTCCAATACCCACCTTCTTAACTGGAGTGCCGAGGCAGGCTTCTGTTCTGGCTGCCTTTATCAGTCAGCATCCTGTCTGACGGCAAACCAGTCACCGCGCTCTGCAGAGACTGTAGAAGGTGGGTGGGCAACTGGGGATGTTGCCTGTCTCTGTGTGCCGTCAACAAGATGACAAATGCAGACGTAGTTCATCATTCAGGAGGAGGGGCGTACAGTGAAAGAATATGGGCCTGCAGCAACACCGGCAGAAACCTATTACTGCACTTCCCTCCTCCCTGCTGAAGCTAATTCAGTTAGTGGAGAATGTACTGTATTGTATATACATCAGCAGCGTGACACCCGATCAGCAGGCAGATTGCATGAAACTAAATGACGGTCGGGTGCTGCGCTAATATTCATTAGTGGGCAGGGCACTTACATTCCTGCAAATGAGTCTGTTAGAGAGTGCAGGCTAGAGCCCACTGGGGAATTCAATGGAACCCCGGTGGGCCAGTCCGACCCTGCTTCCAGTACACAGTGCACACTCAAAAAATATAGATTTGGCAGCGCGGCAGGACACTTTGCAAGGGGCTAAGTGGAAGCAGGCTTCAAATGCTTTATTTCTGAAATCAAAATGGGCAAAACCACTAGAGACAAGTCTAGAGACAACCCAGGACTTCAGAGGAACAACTCTAACCATGGAGAAATGGACAAATGTGTTAAAAAGGGAACCCTGTTCACGAAGATGGGAAACAAGATGGCACCGGGTAGAGAATCTCCGCTGCGAACAGAGCAAGCTAAGTATTCTGCATACTCAGACAGAGACTGCGATAGTGACGCAGAATCACATCACCCACATGAAAGCCCCCAATATCCAGAGCCTTCATAAAAGACGTTTTAGGTGAAGCATTAGCCCCTTAGAAACAAGACATACAGGACATAAAGAAAGATCTTAAACAGGTTTGTGAAAGGGTGGAATCACTTGAGGCGGGCCACGAGGCTTAGACCCTGCACAAGCCCACATGAATCTTCTATATAACCTTATTGAGGATCAATATAATCCCGGGTGGAGAAATAATCTATGCATTAAGGGCCTTCCTCAGTCCATACTACCAGACTCCATTATGGCGTCGGTGCTGGAGTTATTTGCGGTACTACTTGGCCCTGAGGTGCCAGACAATCTTACCATGGACCTGGCCCACAAAGCGCTACGCCCACTTCCTAAACCGCAGGAGCCACCTCCAGACGTTATTTGTAGAATGGTCAGCTTCCAGACCAAAGAGAAAATTACTGAAAGTGGCTAGAGACAAACAGCCTATTTTTTCTGGGACTACCATCTCTCTGTACCAAGATCTATCACCCATGACTCTGTAAACATGCAGGGCTCTGAAGCCTCTCTTAGAAGAACTGAGGCATAAAGCCATAACTTACCACTGGCTTCATTTTTTTGGACTGCTGATAAATGCCCCTGGACTCAAAATGGTTGTCTGGTGTCCAGCTGATCTACCACAAGTTTACAGGTGAAACTCGAAAAATTTAAATCTTGAGCAAAAGTCCATTTATTTCAGTAATGCAAATTAAAAGGAATTGCATTAATGCAATTTATAATTTGAATTTTGTGAAAAGGTTCTATATTCTAGGCTCAAAGTGTCACACTCTAGTCAGCTAATTAATCCATACCCCATGAGCAAAGGGTATCTCAAAATTGTGACTTTGGGATTTCATAAGCCGTAAGCCATAATCATCCAAATTATAACAAATAAAGGCTTGAAATATCTCGCTTTGCATGTAAGTCTATCTCATATATTAGTTTCACCTTTTAAGTTGCATTACTTAAATAAATGAACTTTGCACAATATTCTAATTTTTCGAGTTTCACCTGTATAATACTCTGGATGTCGCAGCACTGGACATTCCGGACTGGAACAATGTGAAGAACCTCACAGACCTGCCGGCTATACCTGTGATTCCTGCCTGGACACCGAGTACCACTTCGAAATTGCAGCACCAGAAAAGGAAACTGGAAAAGAGGACTCCACAGAGACTACATATTGAACCTGAGTGATATGTTCCTAGTGCCTCTTAGTTATCTATCTTTTTGTTCTATACCTTTATCTCTGTCTATCTTTTTATTTTATTTTTCTTACTGCGTATACAAAAAGAGGCCTTTCAAGAGCCCTAAAGTCCAGAAGTGGCCCCTATAGGGCCATTACTTGTAATGTGGTCGCATCTTGAGTTTAATTATACCTTTATCCTGCTATGTTAAATGACGATAGCAAGCTCTTAGACCCTAGAGCAGGGGTGCACAACGTTTCCTGGTTGGGGGCCACATTGCCAGACTGAACCAATGACGAGGGCATAACTTAAAATTTAAAGGTGTATTAACAACTGAAATATTGTACTTATGGCATATTGAACACACATTATATAACATGAATGTCTAGTTACACTTCCAGGACTCCCATCTAATGGGAGAAATACATGAAAAATACATGTGGGCAGCCACAAGACATAGGCATACATGTCTGTTACCAGATGGTTGGGGGCCGCACAGAATGGTATCAAGGGCCGCATGTGGCCCCCGGGCCGCAGGTTGTGCACCCCTGCCCTAGAGATATGAGAATTGTACCCCATTTTGTATCTGTATGCTCGCTTCCCACTAGATACACCCTACTTTTGTACAAACTTGACCCGCCAATAACTACCTCTCTTGCCATAGACATAGGAGAGATGGTGTTTTTCTCATATACAGTTGTCTAACTTTATCTGCTAACTTGTTTGACACCCTATATGTTTTTTGCTCCCGTTACATCAATTTTTTTTCTCACCCGGCTTTTTCCCAATTTTGCAGAGATAACAAGCATTTTTACGTGTCCGTTCTGGTTTCCCATGGCTGCTATCAAGTTGTGTTCCTTTAATGCAAGAAGGCTGAACTCACCAACCAAGAAAAGCCAAATATGTCACCAATGGCGCAAGCACCAGGTGAGTGTTGCACTACTACAAGAAACCCACTTTGGAGCTGGTCACGTACCACATCTGAAACATCTCCTGTACAATCAATGATTCCACATAACGTCACCCTCCTCTGCATCTAGAGGAGTATCTATAGCTTTACATAAGAACTTTCCGCTGGAGGTGAGTTCCAACTCTTGCAGACCCAGAAGGGAGATATCTCTTTATAAAGGGGATAATAGGGAGTCAGACATTTACCTATGGGAATATTTACATCCCCAATAAATCTTCCTGTATCTGTAGTACACTTCGCTTGTTTGGGGAGGGGGGGAGGGTTCTGGGCAGAGATCTAAACTTAACCCTGGACCGTCTTTTAGATTCCTCTACTGGTGCCTCGGCTATCTATCGCCTTGCTCTGAGATGGGTTAAGGCTTCTATCGCATCTCTAGGCCTCACAGACATCTGGAGAACCCTCTACCCCACTAGTAAGGACTACACATTTTACACCGTGGCACATTGCTCATAACAGCGCCTAGACTATTTATTTGTACCATATCAATTACTAACTTCATGTACAGGTACTAACATTGGTAGCTTACTGCTTTTGGACCACGCTCCAGTGTGCTTAGACTTCACACCTAAACAATTTCAGACAATCTGGAACATGTCATAAAACTGTTGGGTCTGCTGAAGGAGTACTTTGAACTTAACTCCATACCTGGGGCTACTGTTGGCCTGGTCTGGGAGGCCCACAAAGCTGTAATAAGGGGCCACCTAATATCTCTACGAGCTTATCTTAAAAAGAAAAGGGAAAAAAAAGTGTCCGAGTTATACAAACAAGTGTCCGAGTTATACAAACAAATCTGGGAAATAGAGTAAATCCATAAAAACATCTCTCTGATGCTATCTTAGAGCAGTTAAAACATCTGCGATCCACCCATAAAAATTTACTGAATCCGCGTACGGCCAAACTATATCTCTCGGCGAGATTTAAATATTATGCCCATGGGGACAAAGCCTTTAAATTCATGTTATCCCAGATCAAAAAGAGAAAATCCCATACCTACATACATTTGGTCAAAACTGCGTCCTCTACTCTTCTCATGACAACAGAGGAGATACGGTAGCCCTTCGCTTTAGAGAGTTCTACCAAGCCTTATATAATATTAGACAGCCCTCTTCCCAACAAGCAGAAAAGGACAGGGTGCAGGAGATAGATTAATGGCTGTCAACTTTGAGCCTGCCCTCTCTCTCTGGGGAAGTAAAGTCCTTTGTACATCCATTTACTATGCAAGAGTAAAAGCCGAGGCCCAGAAGGACTACCCTTGCTTTATTACTGTACTTTTGGATATTCACTACGCCCTAGATTTATAGATATTTTTAATAAGGTATTAAATGGAGTTAGCTTACTCACTCAGATGTTAATGGCCCATCTGTACTAATAAAAGCCCCGTGCTCAGGGCTGCTGTCAGTGCGTGTGCGGACGGACACACACACAGGCCAATACAGGTCGCAGAGCTGGGCCTGGGGGCACATCAGCAGGACAGCAGCACTCAGGGAGGAGGACGCCGGGAGCCGGACACAGTGGTTTTCAGAGTTACTCTGCCCAGAGCACACAGGACAGCGCAGCCATCACAGATCCCGGGAAGCCGCCCATAGCATAAGATGATATGTGTCATCCACAGATAGCCAGCCCCATAACAGTGTCAGCTACAGACCAGCCCCATAACAGTGTCAGCTACAGACCAGCCCCATAACAGTGTCAGCTACAATAAAATAAATCTTTATTTAACATAAAAGAATATATAAATTATATGGACAAAAATACATATACATTGAGACCACACAGGGTGTTTGCTCAGGGCAGTCCACAGTGAATGTTATATTCTCAAATAAAAGATCTTATAGTATTTGACATTTACCGTGTGTGACACTGCATATAATATAACATAGAATCGGCATGTAATATATGAGCTTTTTTCCAATTTTCAAATGCAGTTGTCTTTCACCTTAAATGTCAATAGCAGCTGAGAGCAGGGTATCGTTAATATCTCTATGAGGAGGACCGTGCCATATACACACTACAGCATGTTGCATACAGTCTATTATCTAAGCACCAAAACTGTTTTAAAGTCCTTTCTTACCCCAATATCCAGCAATTCAAATGTGGACTGTCACTGCCAAACAATCCTCGACGCACGTTTCGCCTATTGCTTCATCAGGAGGATTTAGTTTCTAAGTGGCTACGGAGGTCTATTTATTCAAGTAATGGCCAATGGCTGACTGGGCTGAAATCATGTGATGTTATTTCCTATCAGCTGTAATTGATATCCTTAGCGGCGCATCGCGCGATCGTCAGACACGGATGTTTAAGGGACTTCCGCCCTTCCGTCTGCGCGATCCATGCGAGGGCAGAATGCGTCTGACGTCACATGGATCCGGCTTGACGGGACGGCGAAAGTCTTCCTGCTCGCGATCCGCGATGCGCTCAGGAATCCCCTATTCTATTCATTCATTTGAGGGTGAGCATAGAACTTTTTCCTGCTCATGAGATATTACTTGATATGGTATATGTGCATATATAGGCCTAAATTCACTCATGCAGTCTTACTATTGTTAAATGGGCATACCAGATCTCACATTAGTGCACTGGATATTGGGGCATCAGGACATCAATGTTGCTTCAATTTTTATATTTTTTGCACATTATTATATCATAACGGATCGCTTTTTTAATATTTGCATCTAGTTATAGTGCATTAATATATATTAATCAATTATATCGTTCAATCTATAAATTGTCAGCCACAGACCAGCCCCATAACAGTGTCAGCCACAGGTACCCCACCATAACAGTGTCATCCACAGGTACCCCCCCATAACAGTGCCAGCACTACTGTTCTAGCGCCCCCGTTATTGTAACCGGCTTAATGTCTAGTATCACTATAATACCCAAAGAAGGGAAAGGTACCACAGTATGCGCTAGTTACAGGCACATTTATTTACTAAACACTGATCTGAAATTATTTTCTAAAATGATAGCTACAAGATTAAAAGATCTACTTCCCCATATTAATAGCGAACAGGTGGGCTTTGTTACTGGAAAGGAGGGAAGAATGAACACCACCGTTTGCTACATATCATTAGATTTATCTCTGCCATAATGGCAATGTATAAAGACCCATCTGCTAAAGTCATGGTAAACGGCTCTTTTTCACCTTCATTTAACATAACCAATAGAACCGTCAGGGTTTCCCCCTTTCTCCTTTACTATTTGTCTTGACTGTGGAGTGCCTATTTCAAGCCATTAGACAAGATAACAGAATCCAGGGATTCACCTTCAAGGGGTCCACCATCAGCTGGCAGCCTTTGCGCACGACGTGCTGGTGTTTATCACAAACTCTGACAGTGCTTTCCAGCGATTCAGACATTGTTTGATCGCTTCCGGCAGTTGTCAAATTTTTTAGTCAATCCCTATAAGTCACAGGTGTTGAATGTAACACTGGACTTGCAGAAGCAGAAGACCCTGGAACTCCTTACCCCTACCAATGGTCAAACACAACTATGAAATTTCTGGGAGTTAATATTACCTCTGACTCCTCAAACCTCTACAAGGAAAACTTTCAGAGCTTTCCCCAATATATTAAAACCTTGTTAGACTCATGGGAAATCCTATTCACCTCATGGTTCTGTAGGTGCTCTCTAGTCAAGACTGTAATTTTGTCCAAAGTGCTCTATCATTTACAAACCCCTCCCACACTCATTCTTTACACAACTAAGGTCCATTTTATCAGTCTTTCTTTGGGGTAAAAAGAGACCTAGACTTAAATATTCTTATACTACCCAACTGACAAGACAAGGCGGCATGGGGATGCCAGACTTTTTTATGTACTATAAGGCTGTACAAGGTATGTGCAGTATGGAATGGCTCAGGCCACAAAAGGAGTGCTTAGATATCCAAGCTAAATCCACCTTTTCCCCAGTTCCTTTAAGGACTCTACTTCTCTAAGGGCCGCTTCACACGAGCGGATGCCGTGCGTGGCATCCGCTCCGTGAAAGAGTGCCAAGACCCGCTGCAGACTGCAGAGGCACGGAGCAGTAACATGACTGATAATGCTCCGTGCCTCTCTGTGATCTCTTTACTACGAAATCACAGTTGTCACTGTGATTTCGAAGTAAAGAGATCACAGAGAGGCACGGAGCATTAACAGTCATGTTACTGCTCCGTGCCTCTGCAGTCTGCAGCGGGTCTTGGCACTCTTTCACGGAGCGGATGCCACGCACGGCATCCGCTCGTGTGAAGCGGCCCTTAGACTGTAAAAATGTACAGATAGATATCTGTACAAATCTCATCACACGGAATACGATCAAGTTGTGGAAATCTAGTCTAGATCCATTGTTACTGTCTTCCCCGTCTCTCCCTTAATACAGAGTAGAGGTGTGCTTTGTGATTCATCTCCCCATTTCAGGCCCACCCTAACAGACATAAGTAAAAACAAAAAACACAATTCCATTGATTGACTTAATTGATCCCCAGGAAATTGGGAATCTCATGACCATATATCCTCTTTGATCCATCGTTTACACATCAAACATTACCTCAATAATTTCCTCCCTATTTCCTGGAAGCACCCTACCATGTTTGAAAAAGAAGTTTTCTTGACCCGAGAACCCACAAAAAAAATACCAACCTACAGTATACACTTGCTTGGTTTTCCAGGCCAGCCCGGACAAAAAAATGGGAAGATGATCTACAAGTATTATGCAAACAGAAAGTGCTTCAGCATAGTCTCACTTTGACCCCCATAATCTCAACATGTGTCAGATTGCAAAGGAATTATTATAAGGTCCTTACTCGCTGGTATTACACTCCTGAGACTCTACACAAGAGGTACCCAGAGGTCAGTCAGTTGTGTTGGAGATGTGAGATGGAGATAGGCTTCTATATACTGTACATATTTGGTGGCGCTGTCGATATATCCGCCCCTTCTGGAACAAGGTGCATCAGGTCCTCTCCAGTGTCTGCAAGGTCACAATCACCCCTTTACCACAATTGTGCCTATTAAGTTTAACTGATCAAATCAAATGTCCAGTCCATACTAAAATTCAACACAGCTTCTGGCAGTAGCTAGAATCCTTTTCTTTGCACTGGGGGAAAGATTTTATTCTTCCCCCCCCCCCCCCCAATTGGCTAGCAAAATGTGACAACATCTACATGTTGGAATAGGTTGCAGGATGGGAGACCAAACGTACAGCCAAACTCACAAAGATATGGAGATCATGGCGTGAGTTTTGTGGTTTTCCTTCTTGATGTGATTGTGTTTTAGCTTTAGAGACGT
Organism: Bufo gargarizans; assembly: GCF_014858855.1. Classification (NCBI taxonomy): domain Eukaryota; kingdom Metazoa; phylum Chordata; class Amphibia; order Anura; family Bufonidae; genus Bufo; species Bufo gargarizans. The sequence continues at coordinate 100,905,349 of NC_058086.1, read as the reverse complement.
CTTATCTGCAACTTGGGATTACCCCCTGTAAAGGCATACAAGGGACTGCTCCAAACTCCGAACGGAACCTAGTTGCTAGCAGACGAATAGGAAACGCACCCAAGCGGCTTACACTCCTAGCAATCAGTCTCTAACAGCATACAGTGAATCCCCCCAAGAACGAGACCAAGCTCTGTGATGAGGGTAAAGCGGTGGACTGCCAGAGCTGTGTTTATTGTTCTTATACACATTCTTACACATTAGTACCACCCACAGAGTTTTGTAAAACAACCAGTAACCCTGTACAATACACTCCCACACAAAATCCTCCCCTCTGCCTGTGATACAATTACCTTACACAATAGGTTAATGTAATTATCACAGGCAGGAGAATACACAGTGTTACACAATGTCTTATGTCCTGGAGACAATTGGCAAGTAATCTAATTTATCTCCAAGGGCAGAGGCAAAAATTCATTAGCCACATGGTAGCAAAAGACAATAAAAGACAGAAGAATATTTAACTGTGCAGCTATTGCATAAAACATAGACATTTACCATATCCAAAAATGGCACAAATTAGACCAGGGGTTCAAAAGTTAGTAAAAGTCCTTTGTGAACAAAGGAAGCATGGCTTTTCTGCCCAAAACCAGTTTTTACAAAGTTAGGCTGTGTGAGATAATTGGTTTAACTGGGTGTGGTAAGCTAACTAGGTACAGAAAATACCTCTATTCACAACAGCAAAACTACACAAAAATACATAACTCCTATCAAACTGAACAGAACCCCCACATTCAACTTATCCCCAGATGGCTTGGATCTGAGTGCTCAATATATCCGAACAGTGCTCAGATGCCACAAACACAGTCAAATCGCCATGGGGTTTAAGTTTAGCATGGGTTGAAGAGAGGGCCCATAATCCTGGGGCAAGAGCCTGGCAACCAGGCTTCTCCACCACCCAGTGGCGAGGATGGTTTCGCCACACCCCCACCTTACTAAACCTCCCCCCTCCTTCCCTTCCCTCTCCCACTTTGTATACAATGGTTCATGCGAATATTTTATATGTTAACTCGACACTATATGTTAAAATGGCACTTTCGATTTCGCGACGTAATGTCAAATATAAGTCCTTTTAATAAAAATGTATTTAAAAAAAAATAAAAAAATAAAATAAAGATTTTGGTGACCTAAAAGCAATTTGCCATGTACAGCATTTATTTTTTATTTTTATTATATATATCTTTTTATTTCAATTTCATAGGAGCATATACATTTGTACGCGAAACACGTCAACTTTAACAATAGAAAAAATCCAGATTGACAAAAATTTTATTTTTTTTTCCTTACTCCTCCCCTTTATTTAATAACCACCCACCACCCTTAAGGGAGAGAGAGGGGGGGCGGAAAAAAAAATCTTTTTTTTTTTTTAAACACGTGCCCAACCCTATAATAACCAATTTTTCCATAATTCGTCAAGATTTAGTGATTTTTTGCTGTGGCCCTCCATCACCCGCTCTTCCTTGATCAGATTATCGATTGCTTTTCTCTACTGACCCACTGAAGGAGGGTCTTCGTTTACCCATTTACTAAGTATGAGGAGTCTAGCTTGAAATAATACTTTACTAAGGACCAATCTTATATTTTTATTTAACTTCAAATGTTCGGTTGCCCCTAATATACAAGTTACTGGATCTTCAGATATTTGAACCTTCAAGATAAAAAATACAGTCTCTGCTATTTCTGTCCAATATCTGAACAGTCTGGGGCATCTCCAGAAACAGTGTATTAAGTCTGCTCTATCTCCCCTACATTTTAGACACTTATCTGAAGCACTCACACCCATTCTGTTCAACATCCACGGGGATCTATGTAATCTATGAACTATAAAAAACGGTGAGATCTTATGTGAGCCCCTATCCTAGACCCTAGCATAACTTCTGAGGGCATCTTTCCATTTCTCTTCCATAAAAGATTGCAATTCGCTCTCCCATTTTTATCCCGGCAAGCATTATGGTCCGTTTACTCTTTCCCTCCATCAAAATCTTATATCTCCTTGTGGTTATTCCTCCTCTTTCCCCTCCGTTGGTAAATTTGTGCAACATACCTGATTTTTCCCTTCTGTACTTATCCACCTGCTCCACTGTCCGCAGTGCATTCCTGAGCTGAAAGTATTTATTTATACATATCCTTTTGGGGGATTCCAAACCCCCGGACCATTGTATTGAAGTCTTTCAACTTATCCTCCTCAAATATCTGGTCTAGATATTTCATCCCCTTTTTTTTCCAGTCTATATAAATCCTAATCGTTTGCAGTTCCTTTAAATTTAGGTTTTTCCAAATAGGTGTATAGTGCAAGAACCCTTTGATCTCTAATATTTTTTGAATTTCCACCCATATATACTCCAGTGAATTTAATATTCTATTGCCTGTATTATTTTTCCCCAATGTACCTGATTCCAACATCTCTAGGTGATTCCATTCCTCTTTCCACCCCAATCTATTTCCTTCCTGCCTACCCACTAAAGCATTTAAACTACCTTTTATGTGACCATATTGTGTTATTAAATAATAGAAAAACCAATTCAGAACCGATAGTCCTCCCTCTCGCACTGGAAGCTGAAGCACTTCTTTCTTTATCTGAGGAATAGCACCTTTCCAAATAAAGTCCCTCATTAGGCTATCGAATAGCTTAAAAATATTCTGCGGTAATCTCAATGGGGCATTTTGTAAAACGTAAAGTATTTTTGGGAGGAAAACCATTTTTATTAGGTTTACCTGTCCGTGTATTGACATTGGTAGTCTTTTCCAAATATGTATTTTGGTTCTAAGTTCTTTTATTAAGGGGAGTACATTAAATTTTTCATAATCTTCTATATTTCCAGAAATTTGTATGCCTAGATATTTGAAATTCTCGTGTTTTTCAAGGACATGAACCCTTGAATCATCCTGTGATTGTCCCTCTCCTAGTAACAACATATGTGATTTCCCCCAATTAATATTTAAACCAGAAAAAAAAAACTTATCAATTATTTCTATTACTCTATTAAACTGATCCCCAGTATTGTGCAAAAACAATAAAATATCGTCCGCGTACATTAATAATTTTTCTTCTCCACCCACGTATTGAAACCCTTTATTCTCTTTATCATCTCTTATTATACTTGCCAGAGGCTCAATTGCGATAGCAAATAGTAATGGGGAGAGAGGGCATCCCTGTCTAGTGCCACGGTGAAGGGCAAATGGCAGGGACAAGCTCCCATCCACCGTTACTCTAGCCCTTGGATTAAAATATATAAGCTGGATCCATCTTATAAATCCCTCCCCTATACCAATCCTTTTTAATACTGCCCATAAATACTCCCATTCGATACAATCAAATGCCTTTTGGGCATCTAGTGAAAGTACCGCTTTCTCCCTGCTTCTAATCTGTTGGCTTCGATATTAAGGAACAGCCTTCTTATATTTGAGTATATCGTTCTACCAGGTATAAAACCAGTCTGCTCTTCATTTATTACTACTTTAATAACCTTCGACAGCCTGAATTAATGTGACAATTGCCTCTTTCATGGAGTCCGGTAAATCACCTAATCTTTGGGCCTCATTCAGTATTGTTTTTAACTCTGGTACTAATACCTGGGAAAAGGTTTTATATATTTCGAAGGGGAGCCCATCGCCACCTGGTGCTTTTTCTGATTTTACCTTCCCCAGAACCCGATTTATTTCCGCCACCGATATTTCTTTTTCTAAATATTCTTTTTGGACCTGGGATATCTCTCTGAAGGCAATCTGATCTAAGTATAGGTCTAGATCTTGTTTTAAATATTGTACCCTGGACTTATAAAGTTCAAGGAAATATTCCAGAAACACTTTTTTAATACCTTCCGATGTAGTAATTATTTCACCCATTTTATCTCTAATCGCGCCAATCCAGGATTTCCCTCTTTGATTTCTTACTATACTTGCTAGAATTTCACCAACCTTTTCACCCTCTGAGGCTAAATGGATCCCTTGAAAAAGTAGTTCTTTCCTACTTCTATTTAGTTGGTGTATTTTTAACTTTTCCTGTTCTTCCTCCCAAACTCTCTTATTACAATCAGTGGGGTACCTTATACATGCTATTCTTGCTTCTTGTAATTTTTTTCCAGTGCATTACCGCTTTCTCTAGTATTTTTTTTCCAGTGGTTCACCTTTTTAAACAACAATCCTCTCAAATATGCCTTGGCAGTGTCCCAGACAATTAACCTACTAGCGGAGTCATTATTTTCCTTTAAAAAAAATTTTTATTCTTCAATTATACTCTCTTTATCTGGGATCAGTGGTAACCAATGGGAATTAAACTTAAACAATGGCAAAATATTCTTTTTATTCAGATCTAATTCAATTACCATTGCACTGTGATCTGATAGGGCCATGGGTATGTACTTTATCTTAATCCTATTTTGGGACAATACATTTTTGTTTCCCAGGACCATATCTATACTTGACCAAGTTTGATGTGTTTTAGAGTAACAGGAGTACATGGTTTCGTCCGGGTTTTGAAAACGGCAAACGTCAACCCAATTAAATTCCTGGGCTAGTTTAAAGAAATCTACATTTTGTGCTCTTCCCCCTCTGCCAGATGTTCTATCCCTGAGTGGATCCATTACCGCATTATATTCTTCTATCACGATCATTATACATTCCGGTCTATTCAACATAAATCTGTGCAATTGTTACAAGACATCTGGCTTATATAGTGGTGGAATGTATATATTAGCGATTACGGTTTTAATCCCTTCTATATTACAATGTAGAAAGAGGTACCTGCCACAGTCATCGGCCTCACATGCCACACACTCAAATTTAATCTTATTATGTATCAAAATTGAGACCCCTCTAGAATAAGTAGTATATACGGAATGGTACCCTTCCACCATCCATCTCCTCTCCAACCACCTTAATTATTCCTTATCCAGGTGTGTCTCTTGAAGACAGATGATGGCTGGCAAGAACCTCTTTATCCACTCAAGGATAGCATATCTCTTGACTCTCTCTCGCAGACCTCTCACATTCAACAAAAGAATCCTAACCATCTAGCAGAGAGGGAAGAGCAAAACAAGAAAAAAAAAAAAAAAAACACGTACCCTCTCCCTCATCCCATAAATACCCCCCACTCTAAGTACCGTATTTTTCGCCGTATAAGACGCACCGGCGTATAAGACGCACCTAGGTTTTTGGGGAGGAAAATAAGAAAAAAAATATTTTTAACCAAAAGGTGTGCTGTGGGTTTGGAACTAGGTGGTCTGTGGATGGCACTATTACTGGGGATCTGTGGATGACGGACACTGTTATGGGGGGATCTGTGGATGACGGACACTGTTATGGGGGGATCTGTGGATGACGGACACTGTTATGGGGGGATCTGTAGACGACGGACACTTATGGGGGGGGGATCTGTGGATGACGGACACTGTTATGGGGGGAACTGTGGATGACGGACACTGTTATGAGGGAACTGTGGATGACAGACACTGTTATGGGGGGATCTGTGGCTGGCACTGTTACAGGGGGGGGATCTGTGGATGGCACTGTTATACATGTGTCATCCACAGACCCTCCCAGCCCATAACTGTGCCATCCACAGATCCCCCGCCGCTCCAGTATACTAATATAATATGTCTTATTCAGTTAATAGTTATTAAATATGCCTCTTTATTCCTAAAAGTACCTTAAATCCTAAGCGCTTAAGTACAATGCCGGCAGGCCGGGCAGCCGGCGCGGCGCGTCACTCACTGACGTCACTTGCCTGCGCCGCCTGCTTCATTCATAAAGTAGGCGGCGCAGGCACGTGACATCAGGGAGTTACGCTGCCGCCCGCCCGGCCTGCATTGTACGGATGCGCTTAGGATTTAAGGTACCATTAGGCATAAAGGGGCATATTTAGTAACCATTAATTGAATATGACATTTTATTAGTACACCGGAGCGGCGGGGCGGGCCTTTAGTACAGTGACTGCACCGCCCCGCCGCTATTGCCGGCCCCAGCTCCTCCTCCCAGTCCCTCCCCGAGTCCCCGCTCGCTTTGCATCGCATCCAGCGATGTAAAACTGACTGCATTCGCCGTATAAGACGCAGGGGCATTTCTCCCCCATTTTGGGGGAAGAAAAAGTGCGTCTTATACGGCGAAAAATATGGTAGTCCACCCCACTGTTGGCCAACAGTCGGGACGACTCCATAACCTAGCGTAGAGACTCCTTTCCCCCCCTGCCACCCCCAGCCTCAAAGGCCCTCCCCGTCCGCCCACTCACTAGCCTCCTCCGGAGTCTGGAAAAAAACACTCTTTCCTTTATATTCCACCCTTAATTTTGCCGGAAATAGTAAACTATACTTTAGGCCTGCCACCCTTAGTCTTTTTTTTTAAGTTATAAACTCTCTTCTTTGGGCATTCGTGTTAGCTGAGTAATCTGGAAAAAATCTAATCTTTACACCCTGTATCTGATATTTTTCAGAATTTCTGGCATCGGATATTATTATATCACGGTCCTTAGCTAATAAACATTTCACCAGTATCGATCTGGGATAATCGCCTGGGACCCTATTTTTTGTGGGGACCCTGTGTGCTCTTTCAATAGCGAACAGGGGGAGAGAGTACCCTCCTTACAATTCTCCCTTATCCACCTCCTTTTCTAAATTCTGAACAAAATGTTCCAGAACGGGGATCTTTTTATCCATCTCATTTAGACGCTGCCTTACTTTCTCCATCTCATCCCTTATTATACTGACATCCATTTGCACTGCCCCAAGCTGCGTCACTATATTACCCATTACATTTTCCATCCTTGAAACAGTGCAAAATATGTCCTTCATCATTCCTGCATCCGTTTCTGTAAATACCGCCAAAGTTCGCCTCTCATCCCCTCCACCCATAGACCCATTCTCGTGCATCGTACCTTGGGACCCAACATCTGTAGTTTTTTCTTTTTGTGGGGATCTGGAGCCAGGCGAGTTCGGAACCAAACATTTATTTAACCCCTGTTGTTTGGATCCGCCCTCCAACCCTGTTACTGATCTCCTAGCCTGCCCCCTGTAGGGCCGCGCTGTTCCTCCTTTTTCTTAGGTGCCATTTTAACTCACTCCTCTCCCTCTATCCTGCTTTCTTTGCCCTCTTTCCCTCTCTCCCGCTTTCTTTACCCTTTTTCTCCTCCCTTTCCCCTCCCCTCCTTCACCTCCACGTTACAATACTGTGCTTTTCCTACACAATAACCTTAAATCCAACAAGATTCTAGCCCACGAATTTAGAATCTGTTGACATATTACAGCAAACGGTCAGTTAAAATAGCAGTACATTTGTTAGAAACACAAATTGTTAATATAGAAGGAGGTAAAAAGAAACAAGAGAGGGAAAAACAAGTCTAACAAACAGGTTATAGACACTTTCATAATGTCCGTAAGTCTCCTGTTCCATAAAACGGGACAGTGGAAAAGTCACAAAGTTGGCAAAGCAGTTAATCACTTAATGATTGAACTCCAAGGATGAGATCACATAGGGGTAGGTTAGTTCCTGGTTAATCAAGGAGAGTTTGAGGATGTTAAAGAGGGGGGTTAGTCCTTTGTAAAAACTGTTTCTTTAGAGCAGGCATCCTCAAACTGCGGCCCTCCAGCTGTTGTAAAACTACAACTCCCACAATGCCCTGCTGTAGGCTACCTGTAGGCTGTTCGGGCATGCTGGGAGTTGTAGTTTTGAAACAGCTGGAGGGCCGCAGTTTGAGGATGCCTGCTTTAGAGGGTTAGGGTCTAGGGTCCAGATGAAAGTGCAATAGCAATAGGGGTAAATATGGAACGGCCACTGTATGCTGTATCAGCCGCTGAGTAATATCATCAGATCCCCCTATCTTTTTTCCCTCTTTTCCTTCCCTATTTCCCTCTCTCCACTTCTTACTTGTTACTTTGCTTCTTCCAGCAGAAAGTGAGGACATCAAGCCCCCAAATAGGGGTAGAACTACTTTTTAGGAAACAACCTCCCTCTTAGACTCATTACACTCTCCACACTCCATCTTCCAACTCCTCTGTTTTACTCCTTCACTCCTTTCTTCATCCAGTCTGAGAAATCTTATTATTATAAAAAGGGATGGACCAGGGACTGTCCCTGAGGGCCATAAACTCCCTCTGTGTCCGGCCCAACAGTACTTTCAGCTGCTGTGCGAATTACCCAGGGGAATGACACAAAACCGGCCCCAAGGCCTCAAACAGGAGCTACAGCCCCAACTTCTCCAGCTTCATTCAACCACCGCTCAACACCTCTGGAATATATCCCCTCCACTCCACCTCTCACCGCAAGTGAGGGACTCCTTGCTGCAATCGTCACCTGAGGCTAACAATCAGTATCACCTTCCGCGTTCTTCCGGCGGCACGGTGACCAGTGCGGATCAAACCTACGCGGGAGCCTCAGCGAAACCTCTCCGGGCAGACTCAGCGTCGGGTCAGCGGCAGCAGCGAGCGGGCGGTCGGGCAGCCAGTGTGCAGGAGCGCAGGGGGGCGGAGCCTAGCATCGCGCATCAGACGCTTCCATGCTCTCCTTGGTTTGTACAGCATTTAACATGTATGTGAGTCATGACCATATATTACATGGCCTCCGTTCCAGTGTTTTTAGGGGAAAAAAAACAACCTCTTGTTGTTGATGTATGTGCTTGTGGTATATGTGAGATTTGCACACCTTAACCTGTAGACAACCAGTGCCGTACATGTAATGCAATGCAATCTGAAAGCACCATGTTGTAGAGCATGAGAAACCAAGCAAATTGATATATATTTTTGTGGGAAAAGATTCTGTAAAACCTGTAATTTATACCTCTGCTTTTTCCACTTCCTGTAAACAGCTATTGGTAAAGGAGGGAGTGATTGATAGCATTGTGTGTATAAGTGTGCATAAGAGATAGCTGTCAGTCACTGGTAACCCCTCCGCCTGTACTAATAGCTCTTCACAGGGCTGCAGATGTAAATTTAAAAATTACAAGTTTCACTGACTCATTTCTGGAGTTCGGAATCCGCTAAGCTTCTGCTCTATAACATGGTGCTTTCAGATTGCATAGCATTTTTTGGTGACAGGTCCTTTTTAAGGACTATTGTCATACGTGTATGGCACTCTAATTGGGTGGGTGCAGGAGTGCACTCGCCTGATCAGCGACATGGGCCCAGCTGTCACTGAAAACAGAGCCCCTGCTGTATACGCCGACATTGGTGCACACACAGTTGTCGGCATATTAACCCCTTCTATGCCGGGAACAGCACTGACCATGGCATGCACGGGGCTTGCAGAGGTTAGGGACTCCCTTCCTGTCCCCATCACATACCCCGCACTGCGGTTACAGGGAACCGATGGCTGCAAAGGCAGCCCAATGCTTGGGGAGATTTGATTTTTTTTATTTTTTTTTATTGAAAGGCGTATTTTCAAATGGAAAAAAATGTATTCTTTTTTTACTTTTTTTTAACCACTTAATAGTCTCATAAGAGGACTATGACTGGCAATCTTTTGATTGATTCTAAAGTACAGTGCACTATCTCTATAGTGCATTGCATTTTAATGTCAGTGCTATACACTCAAGGCTGTCTTGGTTCCAGCCTGACTACTACACATCGGCACCCCACAATCACATTTGTAAGGGGTAAGAGCTGCTTAGCTGTGTATATAATCCAATCTTGTACTAAACTGCCTGTTGAGCTGTGTATTTAATCTTACCTTGTATGATCCTGCCTGCTAAGCTGTGTATCTAATCCTATCTTGTATGCTCCTGCCTTCTGAGCTGTGTATCTAATCCTATATTTTATGATACTGCCTGCTGGATTGTGTATCTAAAACCTTGTGCACATGACTGTATCCGTTTTGCGGTCTGCAAGTTGCGGATCTTTTTAATAAGGATACCATTGTGTGTGACTCCTTGGCCTGGGCTACACTGCGACTTTTTGTAGAGTGACTGATTGGTCTCAGGGTATGTTCCCAAAGCTAAGTCCACAGCAGAAAAAAAGGTAGCAGATCAGTAGCTGAAAACACATTATTTTTGGTGGTAGATTTGTAATTTGGTGGTAGTTTTAGGCCTCTTTCACACGGGCGTCATGTTTTTTGCCCGGATAAGAGGCGGGTGCGTTGCGGGAAAATGCGCGATTTTTCCGCGCGAGTGCAAAACATTGTCATGCGTTTTGCACTCGCGTGAGAAAAATCGCGCATGTTTGGTACCCAAACCCGAACTTCTGTGATTGATGTTCTGAAGATTGTATTATTTTCCCTTATAACATGGTTATAAGGGAAAATAATAGCATTCTGAATACAGAATGCATAGTATAATAGTGCTGGAAGGGTTAAAAATAATAAAAAAGTTAACTCACCTTCTCCTCTTGTTAGCGTAGATCCCGGTCTGTTCTTTAGCTGTGGACTGAATGACCTGAGGTGATGTCAGATCACATGCTCCAATCACATGGTCCATCACCATGGTGATGGAGCATGTGATCTGACGTCATCAAAGGTCCTTCAGCCCACAGCTAAAGAACAGACCGGGATCTACGCAAACAAGAGGAGAAGGTGAGTTAACTTTTTTTATTATTTTTAACCCTTCCAGCACTATTATACTATGCATTCTGTATTCAGAATGCTATTATTTTCCCTTATAACCATGTTATAAGGGAAAATAATACAGTGAATAGACTGTCACCTAGAACCCATGCGTGAAAATCACACCGCATCCGCACTTGCTTGCGGATGCATGCGATTTTCACGTAACCCCATTCATTTCTATAGGGCCTGCGTTACGTGAAAAACGCACAAAGAGGAGCATGCTGCGATTTTCACGCAACGCATAAGTGATGCGTGAAAATCACCGCTCGTGTGCACAGTCCCATAGAAATGAATGGGTCAGGATTCAGTGCGGGTGCAATGCGTTCACCGCACGCATCGCACCCGCACGGAAAACTCGCCCGTGTGAAAGGGGCCTTAGAGTTTTTACAACAGCTTTAGAAGAGTTTTTGTTTGAGGCTTCTCTGCTTACCCACTGATTTCTATGAACATATTCTTAGCCTGGTTTCTGAGACCATATGGAAATGGAAAAGTGATCTTTTGACATCTGTTCATATGATGTAGTTAATATGGTGTGTTCATCGCCAACTACTCACAGACAGAAAGGTTACATGGGTTCATGTTAATGTAAATTTATGGCACTCAATACTCAAAATGAAAACAGAATGTTCTAAACCTTTGCTAATTTAATGAAAAGGAAAAAAAAAATGAATTTATTGACAGCTGTTTCATTGCCAGTCTTCTTGGATACAAGGCTGGATTACAACACCTGGATTTTTGTATGAATGTTCTGCATTTTTCTTTTAAAAGGAATGTTTATGAAAAACAAAAGACAATATACAAGTCATAAGCATATCACAGCAATGCACAGATGTACAGTTGTGCAAATATCCGTATTACACAAGAAATTTTGTAATATCTTCATTTTCATTTCACTTTCCCTGCTCAACAAAACAGAACACAATAACAAATGAGGGGCTACTAGAGTAATAGTACCTATAAGTATTATACTGTCACATTTGACCACGGCATCTGAAGGGTTAAAAGTCAGAGAATGGCAATCAGAAAATAAAAACAGGTTAGAAAAAAGATGTGTCGCTATCTGGTTTCAACTGGCAGAAAACAATTTTGGTGACACATTCCATTTAACCCTTAGAGGACCAGGTGATTTTAGAATTTTTTTCTTTTTCACTCCATGTCTGCCCAGAGTCATAACTTTTTTAAACTTTTTTCTGTCCACATAGCCTTATGAGGGCAAGTTTTACTTTCTAAAGGGACCATTTATTGTTGCATACAATGTAATGGGAAGCGTGAAAAAAATTCCAAAGCAGGTGGAATATAAAAAAAAAGCAACAATAATTTTATTTTATTTTTTACAGTATTCACTATGTGGTAAAATTGATCTGTTACCTTCATTCTACAGGTCAGTACGATTACAATGATACCACACTTCTATAATTTTTCTTTTAATACTGAAAAAATACATTTCTTTTTTCACCACCATATTCTGACATCTATAACTTTTTTGTAGTTATGCGTATGAAATTGTGCATGGGCTCATTTTTTTCGGGGGCGATCTTTTTAAATGTTTTTAAAAAGTTTGGTTTGGATCTGAATCTACTCGAATGAAAGTGGCTCCACTTGCCTTGGAAATTTGTATATAACAACCTCTAGTATCTCTTTTTGTAAATTTTTTATGAATTTACCCTTTTTCTCTCCCCAGCTCTTGAATGCAATGATAGCATATGATGTCAGAGTGACATACATATTATGGATAAACTTATGTGGCTGGTTGTGAACAAGCCTAGAAACATTTTCCCTTTTAATTGGGAGCAGCAGCAGTACAGTGTGAATGTGGAAAAGGTATGGTATTAGACGAGGCTGCGATACTACTGGCAGCAGAAGCAGCATAGCATTGAACATAAAAATGAAAAAATAGAAATATATAAAAGGAGCCCTAATTTTTTATTTTTTTATTCAAAAATAAGAAATAGTAAAAATATGGCGTTGTTCAGTGGCAATAAATAAAATATCTAAGACCTACAGACCTCCCTCCCTCCCTAACCCCATTTCCAGGAAGGCCGAAGCGGTTAGCAGAGTGTCACCTTACAGCTAATGCTCTGCTTGAAATGGCGGACATCAGTGCTGGCACTAATGTCAGCCGTTTACCTATTCCTTGCTGCGGTCCATAGGGTTAACAGGGAGGGAGCCTCTCCCTTCCCTATCATGCGCTGCTGTGGCAGCGTCCCAATGGTTACCATGCCAACCGGACGCCTTCACAGGCTTTCAGCTTGCCATGGTATAGCTAGCCTGAAATGGCTTAGTGTAAAGTCACAATACACTGCAGTACACTATACAGTGTACTGTGGTGTATTATGGATGCATCAGACCCACTGGATCTTCAAAAAACAATTGGGTCTGTGTAAAAAAAAATGTAAACAAAAAGTGAAAAAAATATATATAAATTTCCCTACTATTTCAATGGGGGAAAGCCTGGAGCAGGACACCCAGGGTCAACTTAAAAAAGAAAAATATTGCAAATGAGAAGGGCTCACCAAGACTGAGTGTAGCCTGCTGTGACCAACTACTGTAGCTATAGTGTTTTAAAAAAAATAATAATCAATGGCCAGCTCTCTTCTATATTCATCAACTAAGAAAACTAAGATTGTCTGAAACTAAATCCAATGACAAAAAAGGAATATGTATACTATGTAAAAAGTGTCACAGATTTATACAAAATATATAATGGAGCAGTGTATATAGATATACAATAGAGCGGAGGATACAGATATATAATAGAGAGGTGGATACAGATATATTTATAGTATTTATTTATATTACATATGTATTGTATTTATTTATATTATTGTTATGTTATGTACAGACTCATCTTCCTAGTGGCGATATTATATGTTATGTGTAGACTGGCATAACTAGTAGCAATATACAGTGGCTATAAAAAGTTTACACACCCCTATTAAAATGTCAGGTTTCTGTGAAGCAAAGAAAAAATGAGACAAAAATAAATCATTTCAGAACTTTTTCCACCTTTAATGTGACTTAAACTGTGCCAATTAATTGAAAAACAAACTGAAATCTTTTAGGTAGAGGGAAGAAAAAATATAAAAATTTAATAATATGGTTGCATAAGTGTACATTTTTGTGTACGGAACAGGCACTGGCAATATAAATGCCTATTCTTGTCCGCAAAGCGCGGACAAAAATAGGACATGTTATATTTTTTTAGCGGGGCCGCGGAACAAAGCCACAGATGCGGACAGCACACGGAGTGCTGTCCTCATCTTTCGAAGCCCCATTGAAGTGAATGGGTCCGCATCCGAGCCGCCAAAACGGCGGCTCGGATGCGGACCCTAACAACGGTCGTGTGCATGAGGCCTTAAACTAATACTTTGTTGTAGCACCTTTTGATTTTATTACAGCACTCAGTCTTTTGGGGTGTAAGTCTATCAGCATGGCACATTTTGACTTGGCAAGATTTGTCCACTCTTCTTTGCAAAAACACTCCAAATCTGTCAGATTGCGCTGGCATCTCCTGTGCACAGCCCTCTTCAGATCACCCCACAGATTTTTAATTGGATTCAGATATGGGCTCTGGCTGGGCCATTCCAAAACTTTAATCTTCTTCTGGTGAAGCCATTCCTTTGTTGATTTGGATGTATGCTTTGTGTCGTTGTCATGCTGAAAGATGAAGTTCCTCTTCATGTTCAGCTTTCTAGCAGAAGCCTGAAGGTTTTGTGCCAATACTGACTGGTATTTGGAACTGTTCATAATTCCCTCTTGCTTAACTAAGGCCCCAGTTCCAGCTGAAGAAAAACAGCCCTAAAGCATGATGCTGCCACCACCATGCTTCACTGTGGGTATGGTGTTCTTTTGGTGATGTGCAGTGATGTTTTTCTTCGTAAGAAAAGGCTTTCGTCTTGCCACACTACCCCATAGCCCAGATATATGAAGAATACAGGAGATTCTTGTCACATGTACCACACAGCCAGTACTTGCCAGATATTCCTACAGCTCCTTTAATGTTGCTGTAGGCCTCTTGGTAGCCTCCCAGACCAGTTTTCTTCTCATCTTTTCATCAATTTTGGAGGGACATCCAGTTCCTGGTAATGTCACTGTTGTGCCATATTTTCTCCACTTGATGATGACTGTCTTCACTGTGTTCCATGGTATATCTAATGCCTTGTAGATCCCCATGATGCTTTGGTAGCTCTCTGTGGACCATGGTTTTTGCTGTGGGATGTGACTAAGAAAATTTCATGAAAGACCAACTAGAGCAGCTGAACTTTATTTGGGGTTAATCAGAGGCACTGTCAGTATGGGGTCTGCGTCCCCACCGCAAGGTGGCAGATCGCTGTCTGCACATCGCAGCACCATGGGTCCCAGTACTGGCTTACCTTGTAGGAGACGCAGGTGCCCGCCAGCATACCGTCGCATCCGTCCTCTTTGCCAGGTGTCATCTGATGAGCTATAGCACGCGCGCGCGCACCTCTCCCTTTCTTATAGGAGTAGGCAGCTGGTTCCTGATTACCATCCCCACCCGGAGGCGGGACTATTTGTATTTAAGGCAGCTTCACTCATCATGAAGTGCCCAAGCGTGGTTGTTGTACCTCTGGACTCCCGCTGAAGCACTCCACTGTGTCTGTTTGTTGGATTTCCTGGATTCTGACCTCCGCTTCATTTGACTACGCATCTGCCTGCTGTCTGTTTATTGGACCTCCTGGATTACAGACCTCTGCACTGCCTGACAACGCATCAGTCCATCTCTTCCAGTAAGTCTGCCTGGATCCAGTCCCTGCGCTGCCTATGAGACTGCTTATATCTGCACTGCCTGATTATGCATCTGCCCATGTAAAGTCTGCCTGGATCCAGACCCTGCGCTGCCTCTGAGACTGCTTATATCTGCATGCTATATTGCTCTGAACTTTGTGTTGCCTGTACCTGTCAAGTGACTTTTTGAATACTGTCTGCCAGTAAAGACCATCTGTTACTTTATTCTGCCTTTGTTGGACTCTGTTCACACTACTGCAGGTAGCTGCATTCAAGGTAACAGGTGCAGACACCAGGGTCCTGTCTCTGAGAGTCAGCAGTCTGCGATATTGGACTAATTCCAGTCCTCTATCAGCTGACACAGAGGATCCACATCCTCTGGTCGTAACAGTACGCTTGGGCCATGGATCCCGCTGGCTCTAAACCAGGAATGTCTGAAGTACTACATGAACTTGAACAACAGCGTACCACCCAGAAACAGGTGATAAATTACTTGCAGCATGTAGCTGCTCGCCTGGACTCCCTTGCTACAGCACAGTCTGCACAGGCTCCTACTGCTCCTGCTGTCCCTGTTGCGGCTGCAGCACTGCCAAGCATTTCTGGACCACGTTTATCTGCTCCGCCCCGCTACAGCGGCAACCCGAAAGCCTGTCGTGGGTTTCTTAACCAGTGTACAATTCACTTTGAACTGCTTCCTCATCACTTTCAATCAGACCGCGCCAAAGTGGCGTTCATTATCTCTCATCTCGAGGGTGAGGCTCTGGCCTGGGCGAATCCAATATGGGAGAGATCTGGTCCTATCACCAATAATGTGGCACTATTCATGGGCTCTTTTAAGAAGGTGTTTGAGGAGCCAGGTCGAGCTTCTTCTGCGGCCTCCTCTCTGCTGCACGTCCGTCAAGGAAGCTGGTCGGTGGGCCAATATGCGATTCAGTTCCGCACCTTAGCGTCTGAAGTTTCGTGGAATGAGGAGGCTTTGGTGGCGGCCTTTTGGGAAGGTTTGTCTGGACGTATTAAGGATGAACTAGCAGGTCGTGATGTGCCTACCTCCCTTGAGGCTCTGATCTCTCTGGCTATTAAAATCGACATACGGTTTTCGGAGCGAGCTCGGGAGGCCCGTCAAGAGAAAAGACTTCCACAACAACTGTTTAAGTCTAATATGTCTCAACCTCCATTACGCACCTCCTTTTCGGATCCTGAACCCATGCAGGTGAATTCCACTCGGCTCTCGGATGAGGAACGTCGTCTTCGCATGTCTTCTGGACTCTGCCTCTACTGTGGTGGTTCGGGTCACCGTGTCCGCAACTGTCCCCAGAAGTCGGGAAACTCCAATGCTTAGGGTCTTTGGGAGAGGCGGCTCTAGGCGAAAACTGCTCCACTCTCCAAATTCCTGTGACTCTGGTTCTTGGGGGCATCAAGGTCTCCATATCTGCTTCCTTGGATTCCGGGTCTGCGGGGAACTTCATACACCAAGCTATGGTGAGTCAATACCACATTCCTGTACGCCTGCTTCAAAATCCCCTGCTGGTGACTGCCGTCAGTGGACAAGTACTGACGGATCCAGTCCGGTTCATCACTGAGCCGTTGGAACTGCAGGTAGGGTGGTTACACGTTGAAAAGATTTCTCTATATGTGCTCCCTGAACTGTCCCATTCTCTTTTGCTGGGGTTGCCCTGGCTTAGGATGCACAATCCAGTAATCGAGTGGAGCTCTGGAGAGGTTCTTCAATGGGGACAGCTGTGCCAAGGCAAGTGCTTATGTTCCATTCAACGAAGGGTCTCTATATCCCCCCCTAAAAACCTGGAGGCCTTGCCAGTGGTCTATCATTCCTTTGCGGATGTGTTCGATAAAAAAGAGGCTGAGACACTACCTCCCCATCGCCCCTATGACTGCCCAATTGATTTACTATCTGGGACTTCTCCTCCTCGGGGTCGTGTTTATCCTCTGTCCCCTGCCGAATCGCAGGCAACAGCAGATTACATTAAGGAGAACCTTGAGAGGGGTTTCATCAGGAAGTCTTCCTCACCTGCAGGGGCAGGATTCTTTTTTGTGAAAAAGAAAGATGGGTCTCTTCGCCCCTGTATAGACTACCGTGGTCTGAATAAGATCACCATCAAGAATAAATACCCTTTACCGTTAATTTCTGAATTATTTGATAGACTCCGTGGGGCTCGGATCTTCTCTAAGTTGGACTTGCGGGGGGCATATAATTTAATACGGATTCGTGAGGGTGACGAATGGAAGACAGCTTTTAATACCAGGGATGGCCACTATGAATACCTCGTGATGCCCTTCGGGCTCAGTAATGCCCCTGCTGTCTTCCAGGAGTTTGTCAATGACATTTTTCGAGATCTGCTCTATTCTTGTGTTGTTGTCTATTTGGATGATATTCTTATTTTTTCCAGAGACATCAGAACTCATCGCAGGCATGTGCAGATGGTCTTACAACGCTTACGAGAGAATCGTCTGTACGCTAAATTGGAAAAGTGTGTCTTTGAAAAGTCGTCCCTGCCCTTCCTGGGGTACATCATCTCGGATCATGGTCTCAAAATGGATCCTGGAAAGGTGGCAGCAGTGCTCGACTGGCCCCGTCCCTCCGGCCTGAAGGCAATACAAAGGTTCCTGGGCTTTGCCAATTATTATCGTCAATTCATTCGTAATTTTTCTACCCTAACAGCTCCTATTTCTGGCCTGACCAAGAAGGGTGCCAATCCCAAACTATGGTCCCCTGAAGCAGAGACAGCATTTTCGTCCCTCAAGCAAGCCTTTTCTTCAGCTCCAGTCCTTAGACGCCCAGAACCCAACAAACAGTTCTTCTTGGAGGTGGACGCATCCTCTGTGGGAGCCGGGGCCGTCCTGTCACAGAAGAATGCCTCAGGTCGTATGTCTCCTTGTGGTTTTTTTTATAAGTTATTTTCCGCTGCCGAAAAAAACTATTCTATTGGGGACAGGGAACTCCTAGCAATTAAGTTGGCTCTAGAGGAATGGAGATATCTTCTGGAAGGTTCTAGCCTACCAGTCATAATTTACACCGATCATAAGAACCTCACCTATTTGCAGACAGCTCAACGACTTAATCCTCGTCAGGCCCGTTGGTCTCTCTTCTTTGCCCGATTTAATTTTCAATTGCATTTTCGGTCCGCTGACAAAAATATCAAAGCGGACGCTCTCTCCAGGTCCTTTGAAACCACAGATTCAGAAGACGAACCCCAGTTTATCATTGAACCAAATAAAGTAGTCCCAGTGGCTCCAGTTAACCTGTCCAAGGTTCCCCCAGGTAAGATCTTTGTTCCGGAATCTAAACGAAGGAAGGTTTTACAGTGGGGGCATGCATCCAAGATTGCCGGCCATCCAGGTCAACGGGGGACCTTGAATCTCATCTCCAGACATTACTGGTGGCCATCCATAACCGCGGATATTGGAGACTTTGTGGCTTCCTGTACCTTGTGTGCCCAGAATAAGTCTCCCAGACTGAAACCTGCAGGTTTATTATTGCCTCTACCGGTGCCTGAGGTCCCCTGGCAGCATATTGGTATGGACTTCATAACCGATTTACCTGTCTCTGAGGGCTGTACAGTCATTTGGGTTGTCGTTGACCGTTTTTCTAAGATGTCGCACTTTATTCCGCTTCCAGGTCTGCCATCTGCTCCTCGTCTTGCTGAGCTATTTATTTTACATATCTTCCGCCTTCATGGATTTCCCCTCCATATCGTCTCGGATAGAGGAGTACAATTCACCTCCCGATTCTGGAGATCTTTATGTAAGTCTCTGAATGTCTCTTTGGACTTCTCTTCTGCCTATCATCCACAGACTAACGGCCAGGTGGAACGCATGAACCAAATATTGGTCAGCTTCCTGCGACATTTCACCAATGCCCATCAGGATGACTGGGTGAAGCATCTTCCCTGGGCAGAATTTGCTCATAACAATAGAGTCAACCAAGCCACAGGTAAATCTCCATTTTTTGTGGTCTTTGGACGACATCCAAGTGTTCCTCTTCCTGTGCGGCCTTCTTCTGGAGTTCCTGCGGCAGATTCCTGTGTGGAGCAGCTGTCTCGGGTCTGGTCTGACACTAAAGTATCGCTTCGGAGAACAGCGGACCAGATGAAAAGGTCTGCGGATAAGAGGCGCAGACCTCCTCCTCAGTTTGCCATTGGAGACAAGGTATGGCTTTCTTCTAAGAATATCCGTCTCAGACTTCCCTCTTACAAACTGGCTCCGCGATTCTTGGGACCTTTTTCTGTGATCAAGAAAATTAATCCTGTTGCCTACAAGCTCAAACTACCTGCTACCTTGCGGATTCCCAACTAATTTCATGTTTCATTACTTAAGCCAGCTGTCTTTAACAGGTTTTGCAAAGGCACTTCACAGAACCCTCCTCCTGTCACTATGGATGATGAGTTTGAAGTTAAGGACATTCTAGACAGGAGGATTATCAGAGGTAAGACCTTCTATTTGGTGGACTGGAAGGGCTACGGGCCTGAAGAAAGGTCATGGGAATCTGCAGAGAATATTCATGCCCCTCTGTTGCTGAAGAAATTTCTCTCCAGGTCAGCCGTGTGGAGGAGGGGGCGTAAGAGGGGGGGTACTGTCAGTATGGGGTCTGCGTCCCCACCGCAGGGTGGCAGATCGCTGTCTGCACATCGCAGCACCATGGGTCCCAGTACTGGCTTACCTTGTAGGAGACGCAGGTGCCCGCCAGCATACCGTCGCATCCGTCCTCTTTGCCAGGTGTCATCTGATGAGCTATAGCACGCGCGCGCGCACCTCTCCCTTTCTTATAGGAGTAGGCAGCTGGTTCCTGATTACCATCCCCACCCGGAGGCGGGACTATTTGTATTTAAGGCAGCTTCACTCATCATGAAGTGCCCAAGCGTGGTTGTTGTACCTCTTGACTCCCGCTGAAGCACTCCACTGTGTCTGTTTGTTGGATTTCCTGGATTCTGACCTCCGCTTCATTTGACTACGCATCTGCCTGCTGTCTGTTTATTGGACCTCCTGGATTACAGACCTCTGCACTGCCTGACAACGCATCAGTCCATCTCTTCCAGTAAGTCTGCCTGGATCCAGTCCCTGCGCTGCCTATGAGACTGCTTATATCTGCACTGCCTGATTATGCATCTGCCCATGTAAAGTCTGCCTGGATCCAGACCCTGCGCTGCCTCTGAGACTGCTTATATCTGCATGCTATATTGCTCTGAACTTTGTGTTGCCTGTACCTGTCAAGTGACTTTTTGAATACTGTCTGCCAGTAAAGACCATCTGTTACTTTATTCTGCCTTTGTTGGACTCTGTTCACACTACTGTAGGTAGCTGCATTCAAGGTAACAGGTGCAGACACCAGGGTCCTGTCTCTGAGAGTCAGCAGTCTGCGATATTGGACTAATTCCAGTCCTCTATCAGCTGACACAGAGGATCCACATCCTCTGGTCGTAACAGGCACTTTAAATCATGGCTGGTGTATGCTGACTCCTATTTAACATGATTTTGAATGTGACCATATTATTATATTTTATATTATATTATATATGTTTTCTTCCCTCCACCTTAAAGATTTCAGTTTGTTTTTCAATTGAGTAGTATAGTTTATAGGTAACATTAAAGGTGGAAAATGTTCTGAAATGATTTATCTTTGTCAAATTTTTTTTACAGCACAGAAACCTGACATTTAAACAGGGGTGTGTAGACTTTTTATATCCACAACCTAAACCTGGATGGACTAACAGAACACAGCTTAGACCTCGACTCCATGGTCTATAAATATAACTGCCTTGTATCATCTGCCTTTGACTCTATTGCTCCCCTGTGCATCAAACACTCCACACCATTACATCATGCACGATGGCTCGACAACTCCTTAACCCCTTAGTGACCAAGCCTGTTTGGGCCTTTATGACCAAGCGTTTTTCTTCCTTTTTTCATGGTCTCGTTCCAAGAGCTATAACTTTTTTATTTTTCCGTCTATATAGCTTTATGAGGGCTTGTTTTTTACGGGACAAGTTGTAGTTTTTAATGGCATCATTTTTGGGGAACACATAACTTTCTGATTAACTTTTATTAACTCTTTCTGGGAGGGAGATGGGGAAAAATAGCAATACTGCCACAGCGTTTTTACATTATAAATTTTACGGCGTTCATTTTTCTGTACAAATAACATAATATCTTTATTCTATGGGTCAGTATGATTACAGTGATACTAAATACTTATAATTTTTTTAAGTTTTACAACTTTTTTTCAATAAAACTCCTTCTATTAACCAAAAAAATTATTTTGCATTGCCACTTCACAAGACCCATAACTTTTTATTTATTTTTTTATATGGAGTTGTGTGAGGGCTTGATTTTTGAGGGACAACTTTTTTTTTTCATTGGTATCATTTTGGAGTAAATTCTGCTTTTTGATCGCTTGTTATTACACTTTTTTCGGTGGAAACTAAGAATTGTTTTTTTTTTTTTTTTTTGCGCCCGGCATGTAAAGGGTTAAACAGCCCAGATCGGCACTTCTGCCGGTCAGGGCTGTTAGAGCAAGGCCCCGGCTCTCATGTGAGAGCCGGGTCCATGCTCCCCGCTGCACGGGGGAGCCGTGCAGCGCTTAGACTGGACCGCCGTAAAAACGCGGCTTCCCAGCATAAGGCCCCTTAGTGACAGCCATAAAAAGGCGTATGTGTGGTCACTAAGGGGTTAAAGGAGCTAATGAAAGAGGGACACAGACTAGAACGATAATGGCGCAAACACCAGCGCTCAAAGGATTAACACTCCCTAAATCGTCACCAAAAGAATTACAAGGCTATGATCAACAAGAAAAAGTCCTCTTTTCTGTCACAGAAAATTATAAAAGCAGCCAACAAACCAGCCCATCTATTCCGCACAGTTGACAGTCTATGCAATCCATTGTGCCGGAATCCTAACATTACATCCTCTAAGGACTTATGTGAGAAATTTGCCCTCATCTTCACAAACAAAGTCTCATCTATTCGCTGCACATCCCAAAGCGCAGGAGCACGTTGCTATGGCTGAGAACAAGACTGTTAATCAAAACATGCACTGCAACAGCTCACTGCAACCCAAATAAAGTACAAAATTGCGTCACAATTGCAAATGCTATACTAATAAGTTAGAGATGTTTGGCAAGTCATTTTGTACAAAATTATTTGAGCCCGTCTGCCACACGTCAAGGCGATCTCTAGTTAGACGGGTTCCTAACAGATAGAATTTAGTGTTAGGAACCCGTCTAACTAGAGATCGTCTTGACGTGCGGCAGACGGGCTCAAATAATTTTGTACAAAATGACTTGCCAAGCATCTCTAACTTATTAGTATAGCATTTGCAATTGTGACACAATTTTGTACTTTATTTGGTTTGCAGTGAGATGTTGCATTGCATGTTTTGATTAACAGTCTCATCTATTCGGTCTGCTATCATATCTACAACACCGAAAACCTATGCAAAGCCTCATAATGGATGCCACAACAACCTACTGCCACGGTCTGACTTTAAGGTAATTACCGAAGAAGCTATTTCAAACATCCTTCTAAACCTTTGCCAGCCTACCTGCGACCTGGACCCTGGCCCCACACAGTTCATGTTGAAATGCCCTGATCTGTTCATGCCAGCATTCCATTAGATAGTCAACTGCTCCTTGCAAGCAGGGAGGTTTCCTACCTGTCTGAAAGAAGCGATCATCAGGCCACTACTCAAGAAACCATCCCTAGATCCGGATATTATGAGCAACTACAGACCGGTCTCCAACCTTCCCTTTTTGGGAAAAAGTTATTGAGAAGGCTACATATCTCCAACTTGAAGCCAGGCTCTCAATGAACAACATCTTTGACCCCCTACAATCTGGCTTCAAGAAGCACCACAGCTGTGAAACAGCTCTTGTCCGGATTTGCAATGACCTGCTCATGGCCAGAGACAGAGGCGAGTGTTCCATCCTGATACTGTTTGATCTCTCAGCGGCTTTGGATACAATTGATCATGAAATCTTGCTCAACAGACTGCAAAAATACTGTGGCATTGATGGTTTAGTCCTCCAATGGTTCTCCTCCTTCCTGTCTGGCAGAACTCAAAGGGTAGCCTCAGGGCCTTTCTGGTCCAACCCTGTACCACTAAAATATGGTGTGCCCTAGGGCTCAATCCTATTTTTGTTGTTTACCATATAAATGCTGCCACTCTGGAAAATCATCCAAAAACACAGTCTAAAATAATACCCTATATGTCATTCAAACCCAATATAACAGACCCAATCCCAAAAATAAACACATGCTTATCCGAGCTTCAGGAGTGGATGAATGGAAACTGGCTTAAACTAAATGCTGACAAAACAGAGGTTCTTGTCATCGGAGCCAAAACCACTAAGGGTAGGGAACTCAAACTTACTAGCTCGAACACTGTGCACAGCTTGGGTTAACTGATGCATAAGTAGTTAAACCTCAGGAATAGAGTTGAGCGGACACTGAATGTTCGGGTTCGACGGGTTCGGCCGAACTTCAGAAATAAGTTAGAGTTCGGGACCCGAACTTGACCCCGAACCCAAACCCCATTGAAGTCAATGGGGACTCGAACCTTTGAGCACTAAAATGGCTGTAAAAATGTCATGGAAAGGGCTAGAGGGCTACAAATGTCATCAAAATGTGATTAAGAGCATGGCAAGTGCTCTGCAAACAAATGTGGATACTTCAAATAACATAAAATACGTAAAAATAATAATCTTGATCTAGGAGGACGAGGTCCATATGGAGTAGGAGGTTGAGGAGGAGGAGGAGGTGGATGTGGCGGTGTAGGTGGAAGTGGCGGTTGAGGAGAAGGTTGTAGCCTACACTGCTTTTTGGTTTAAAATGTATTTATATTTTTTTTAATTAGGGTACACCCCAAAACTTTGGGAAATATAACCCTCCAGTCATGCTAAACACACGTTCAGACAATACACTGGCTGCAGGGCAGGCCAGCACCTCCAAGGGGTAATGGGCAAGCTCAGGCCATGTGCCCAATTTGGAGACCCAGAAGTTGCAGGGGCTGGCCCCTGTCAGTCAGTTCGTGTAGGCGTGTGCACACTTATGCCCCACCATGTCATACGTCCCCGTGATGTTTACGATCCAATCTCATATCTGCTTAATCAACTTTTGATGTTCTTTTATGTGCCTACCATGGTGGTCACGGGTGGCGGGGAATCAGGGTTCAGCGCAGGAGAGGGAGCATGATAAAGAGAGAAACATCCAAGGATGTTTTTTTTCAAATTTAAAGTTAGAGTGCAATTAGGGGACAAATTATTAAAGCGTAAAAGTGGCACAACTTTTTAAAGTTTAAGCATTGAATGAAAGGATGTGGCGCGCATTAATTAATGAAGAATTTATAAAATTGTATTCCCTGTCAACAATGCAGAGCAGGGACCAACACTGCAAATACTGACTCTTTGCATAAATGTAATGTAATTGTCGATAAAAGCCTTTAAAACGTATGAAGTGCGTGTAATTATATTTCACCACATCATAGAAACAACTGAAACAAAGATCTAAAAGCAGTTTAGCAGCAAACTTTGTGAAAACTAATATTTGTGTCATTCTCAAAACTTTTGGCCACAACTGTAGAGGTGCCCCAGTGACATCCACCATCCACTTGGATATCTTCTCTATCAACTTTCGATGTTCTTTTCTGAGCCTACCTTGTTGATCACGGTTATCGGCGAATCAGGGTTCCACGCCGGAGAGGGAGCGTGAGAAAAAGAGACCAAATTTAAGGGAGATAAATTACAAAAAAAATTTGGGGATCGAGCGGAAATGTGGGAAGAGCTGTTAAAGCGCAAATGTGGGACAAATTACAGAAGCCCAGATGTGGGCTAAAAGAGTAAAGCGGAAATATGGGAAAAGTTATTGAGGCGCAAATGTGGGACCATTTACAGAAGCCCAAATGTGGGCCAAAAGAGTAAAGCGGAAATGTGGGACAAAGTATTGAAGCGCAAATGTTGGGCAAAAGAGTAAAGCAAAAATGTGGGACAAATTATTGAAGTGCAAATGTGGTACAACTTGTTAAAGTTTAAGCATTGAATCAAAGGAGGTGGCGCGCATCAATTAAAGAACAATTTCTGAAATTTGATTCCCTGTCACCTATGCAGAGCAGGGGTTTATTCACGTCTTAAATTGTATAATGTCAACCCAAGAATGCAAAAGAAAAATTACAGAAATGTATTAACCTATCTACTTGGTAGAGCAAGGGGTCTATGACAGAAAAAAATATTGTTTATTGTCACCTGAAAATGTTAAAGAAAAATTATTTAAATTTATTAAGCTGTCAACTAGGTAGAGGAGGGGTATATTACACCCAAAAATTGGTGAATTTCACCCAAAAATGTAACTGACAATTTTTTTTTTTTACCTGTCTACTTAGTATAGCAGTGGTACTTCACACCCAAAAATTTTTGAATTTCCCCCGAAAATGTAACTGACAAAGTAGTGAAATGACATAAAATAAAATAAATACAAATAAAAAAAAAAAAAGGATTTATGAGGTGGAGTTCCATATGAAGTAGGAGTTTGAGGAGGCAGTGGACGTAGCGGTGTAGGTGGAAGCGGCGGTGGAGGAGGACGAGGTAGCCAATACAGGTTTTTGGTTTTAATTTTATTTTTTTTAATTAGGGTACACTCCAAAATACAAGAATGAGCAATTGCGCTGCAGTATAACAATGGCTGGTTAGTTCTGGTATACATGTCTATTCTGCACAAGGTACGGACAAGTTCTGTGGGATCCATGCCTGGTTCATTTTAATGAACGTGAGCTTGTCCACATTGGCTGTGGACAGGCGGCTGTGCTTGTCTGTGATGACGCCCCCTGCCGTGCTAAACACACGTTCAAATAATACACTGGCTAAAGGGCAGGCCAGCACCTTCAAGGCGTAAAGGGCAAGCTCAGGCCATGTGCCCAATTTGGAGACCCAGAAGTTGAAGGGGGCAGACCCGTCATTCAGTACGTGTAGGCATGTGCACACATACTGCTCCACCATGTTGGTGAAATGCTGCCTCCTGCTAAGACGTTCCATATCAGCTGGTGGTGCTGGTTGTTGTGGCGTGCTGACAAAGCTTTTACACATTTCGGCCATGCTAACCCTGCCTTCTGAGGTGCTGGTGGTGCCCCAGCTGTGTTGCCGACCTCTTCCTCGTCCTATGCCTTCGCCTTGTGCTTCCATTGTGCCCCCGCTGTCAGGTGGGAATGCCACCAGCAGCGCGTCTACCAGCGCGCACTTGTACTCGCGTATCTAACGATCACGCTCCAGTGAGGGAATTAAGGACAGTACGTTGTCCTTGTAATGGGGATCCAGCAGCGTGGCCACCCAGTAATCAGCACAAGTTACAATGTGGGCAACTCGGCGGTCGTTGCGGAGACAATGTAGCATGTAATCACTCATGTGTGCCAGGCTGCCCAGAGGCAACGAAAAGCTGTCCTCTGTGCAAGGTGTATCGTCTGTGTCCTCTGTATCTCCCCAGTCACGCACCAGTGATGGCCATGAGCTGGTCTGGGTGCCAACCTGCTGTGAACACGGTTCTTCCTCCTCCATCTCCTCCTCCTCCACCTCGTCATCCTCCAGATCTGTGCCCTGGCTGGACAATTGTGTACCTGGTGTTTGTGGGTGCAGGAACCCACCCTCGGAGCCACTTGTGAATGACTGGCCGGAAACCCTACGAAATGATCCCTCTCCCTCCTCCTCCTCCTGTGCCACATCCTTTTCCATCATTGCCAGCAGCGTTTTTTTTTCAAGGCGGCTGTTGGTGCTGTTCTGCCGAGCGACTCACCCGTGTGTGATGCAGCTTAAACTCCACTATCGCCTGCTGCTGCACGCACAGTCTAGCCAGCATGTGCAAGGTGGAGTTCCACCTTGTGGGCACGTTGCATATGAGGCGGTGAGCGGGAAGGCCGAAGTTACACTGCAGCGCTAACAGGCGAGCAGCAGCAGGGTGAGAATGCTGAAAGCTCGCACAGATGTCCCACGCTTTATGCAGCAGCTCTGACATATGTAACATCCCAGAGTTATGTTACAAAACTCTTTTACCCCGCTACAGCCTGTTAAGTGTATGTATATTGTCATCCTGTGTAATCTAACATTAGATCCTTCATAAATTGCATTTTCTAGGCCTGTTTCATGTAATTGCTGTAATTTCTATGTACACCAGCAGGTGGCAGCAATAATTGGCAGGACCTTAGTTCTGTTTAGTATACCTAAACTGGAATAGTTTATTCCAGTTTAGCTCCCACTCTATGAGCAGAAGTGGGCTGGTCCCATGTCCTGTCTCATGGGGAAGAAAGGAAGTTCTAGTTAGTGTGCCAGCCACCCCGGCTAGGGGAAGGCTGTGTTAGTAGAAGCTCCCAGTTCTAGGGATCCCAACCCAGGATCGTGCCTCGGCTGAGGCCAAAGATCTCCATTCCCAGCCTGAGCCTTCAGCCTCAGCTGGTTGACAAGCAAGCAGCACCTCCAGACCTCCAGGAAGAGCCATTCCCTGTGAGCATAATGGTGAGTAATATTTCAGAGACCAGGAGAAGCCAAATTCCTCATCAGCTAGTCAGTCCCATACCAAGCAGAAGATAGACAGAGCAGAAGACAGATTCCTGCCACATATTACAGAGCCCTAAGCAGGTGACTAATCCTGCAAGAAAGCTCCAGGCATATGCTAGATGCAGAAGAGATATTGATCCCTGCCATACATTGCCAAATACCTGCTGGGACCCAAAAAGACTAATGATGTATCTCATATGGATTAATGCTGCCTTCAGTAAAGTCAAGTTGAATTATACTTCAAGTCTGGATCTCATTCATTCCTCAATTACTCCTACTAGCGACACTCATTTATTGCAAGTGAGCCAGTAGAGGATGAGGAAGCAGAGTAGGAGGAGGAAGCAACAGGAGGCAAACTGAAGCACCCTGCAATCCTCGGTCGTGGAAGGACATGCGCCAAACTGCTATCCGCCTCAGGCCCAGACGCCACATTTACCCAGTGTGCTGTTATGGAGATATAACGTCCCTGATCATGCTTACTGGTCCACGTATGCGTAGTGAGGTGCACCTTGCCACAGATGGCGTTACGCAATGCACACCTGATTTTGTCCCAGACTTGGTTGTGTAGGGAAGGAATGGCTCGCCTGGAAAAGTGGTAGCGGCTGGGCACAACGTACTGTGGGACAGCCAACGCCATAAGGCCTTTAAAACTATTCATCTCCACCAGACGGAATGACAGCATTTCAAAGGCCAATAATTTAGAAATGCTAGAATTCAGGGCTAGGGATCGCGGGTGGGTAGGGGGGTACTTCCTCTTCCTCTCCAGTGTTTGGGAGACGGAGAGCTGAACACTTCCGTGGGACATTGTGGACATGCTTGGTGACCCAGGTGGTGGTGTTGTTGGAAGATACTCTGTTTGAAGGGTGGTAGGTGGCACTATCACTCCAGAGGTGAATGAAGAGGCCGAGACTGCAGCAGAAGAGGAAGCAGGAGGAGCCAAAGACCTTTCTTGGTGTTTGAGGTGCCTACTCCACTGCAGCTCGTGCTTTGCACTTAAATGCCTGGTCATGCAGGTTGTGCCCTGGTTGAGAACGTTTATGCCTCGCTTCAGGCTCTGACTGCACAGCGTACAAACCACTCGTGTCTTGTCATCAGCACATTGTCTGAAGAACTGCCATGCCAAGGAGCTGGCATGGCAGCTGGCTTTGCTGTGCTCTGTCCCATTCTGTGGTGGGCAGTAGCAGGCGTACTGTCTAGAGGACGGCCACTCCGCTTTTGCACCCTGCTCCCTCTTCTGCTGTGTTGGTGGCTCTGTGTGACCACTGGCTCTTCCTCCGAACTACATAGGTCACTTGCATGACCTTGATTCCATCTGGGGTTGAGGACCTCATCGTCCTCCACATCATCTTCCACCCAGTCTTCACCCCTTCCCTCCTTGTCGGTTCTGTACACTTTCGAAAGCTCCAGCAGTTGGCACCTGTGTTTCGTCATCATCCGAGACTTGCTGCATTGGTCCTCCCATGTACTCATCTTGAAAGATAAATGGTTGGGCATCAGTACACTCAATCTCTTCTACTTCTGGGGCAAAATAACCGTGGAGCCCCAGTTATGGGTCTTCAACACAGTGAAAGCCAGATATCCCTCAAAGGAAGGGGCAGGGCTAGATGGATGGCCCTGGGAAACCCTGCTAACAGAGTCATCAAAAAGCAGAAGAGAAAGCTGCATGACTTGGGGCACAGACTGCTTGGCTGATTTGCAAGGGGGTGAGGTGAAAGACTGATGGACATCGGCTGCAGGTGCCAACACTGATCTTTCAGCAGAAGACTGGGTAGGAGACAATGTGAAGGAACTGGAGACACTGTCAGCAACCCAATCTACTATCGCCTGTACGTGTTCAGGCTTCACCATTCGTAGAGCCGCATTAGGCCCGACCAAATACCAATGCAGTTTCTGTCGCCTACTCGCACCTAAGGAAGGGGTTTCACTTGTGCGTGTAGCTGGCACAGATCGACCACATCCTCTCCCTGCAACAGGAGCTCCACAAGCAGCACCACGACCTGGGCCACATGCCTTATTTGACGCTCTCCTCATATTTCTCGAATTTAGGATCTTGCCCTAAATGGGTGTTTAATTAATAGTAGAATAGAACGACAGTATGTGTTCTCACAGGGTGTATCTCACATGCCCTGAACCAGACTAGGCCTCAATTGAATTTGTTTGCCCAAAATGGCTGAATTTCAAAAACCTTAGAATAGAACCCCTGTATTTAAAGGGTGTATCTCACACGCTCTGACACACACTAGGCTGCAATTAAAGATTTGTGCCCAAAATGGCTGTATTTCAAATAACTGAATAAAAACACCTGTATATAAAGAGTGTATCTCAGACGCCCTGACCCACGCTAGGCCGCAATTAAAGATTTGTGCACAAAATGGCTGTATTTCAAATACCTGAATAGAAGCCCTGTATTTAACCACTTCAGCCCCGCTAGGTGAAACCCCCTTCATGACCAGGCCACTTTTTACACTTCGGCACTACACTCCTTTCACCGTTTATCGCTCGGTCATGCAACTTACCACCCAAATGAATTTTACCTCCTTTTCTTCTCACTAATGGAGCTTTCATTTGGTGGTATTTTATTGCTGCTGACATTTTTACTTTTTTTGTTATTAATCAAAATGTAACGATTTTTTTGCAAAAAAATGACATTTTTCACTTTCAGCTGTGAAATTTTGCAAAAAAAACGACATCCATATATAAATTTTTCGCTAAATTTATAGTTCTACATGTCTTTGATTAAAAAAAAATGTTTGGGCAAAAAAAAAATGGTTTGGGTAAAAGTTATAGCATTTACAAACTATGGTACAAAAATGTGAATTTCCGCTTTTTGAAACAGCTCTGATTTTCTGAGCACCTGTCATGTTTCCTGAGGTTCTACAATGCCCAAACAGTATAACTACCCCACAAATGACCCCATTTCGGAAAGTAGACACCCTAAGGTATTCGCTGATGGGCATAGTGAGTTCATAGAACTTTTTATTTTTTGTCACAAGTTAGCGGAAAATTATGATGATTTTATTTATTTATTTTTTTCTTACAAAGTCTCATATTCCACTAACTTGCGACAAAAAATAAAAAATTCTAGGAACTCACCATGCCCCTCACAGAATACCTTGGGGTGTCTTCTTTCCAAAATGGGGTCACTTGTGGGGTAGTTATACTGCCCTGGCAATTTAGGGGCCCAAATGTGTGAGAAGAACTTTGCAATCAAAATGTGTAAGAAATGACCGGTGAAATCCGAAAGGTGCACTTTGGAATATGCGCCCCTTTGCCCACCTTGGCAGCAAAAAAGTGTCACACATGTGGTATCGCCGTACTCAGGAGAAGTTGGGGAATGTGTTTTGGGGTGTCATTTTACATATACCCATGCTGGGTGAGAGAAATATCTTGGCAAACGACAACTTTTCCCATTTTTTTATACAAAGTTGGCATTTGACCAAGATATTTTCTCACCCAGCATGGGTATATGTAAAATGACACCCCAAAACACATTCCCCAACTTCTCCTGAGTACGGCGATACCAGATGTGTCACACTTTTTTGCTGCCAAGGTGGGCAAAGGGGCACATATTCCAAAGTGCACCTTTCGGATTTTGCAGGGCATTTTTTACACATTTTGATTGCAAGGTACTTCTCACACATTTGGGCCCCTAAATTGCCAGGGCAGTATAACTACGCCACAAGTGACCCCATTTTGGAAAGAAGACACCCTAAGGTATTCCGTGAGGGGCACTGCGAGTTCCTAGAATTTTTTATTTTTTGTCACAAGTTAGCAGAAAATGATGATTTTTTTTTTTCTCTTTTTTCCTTACAAAGTCTCATATTCCACTAACTTGCGACAAAAAATAAAAAATTCTAGGAACTCGCCATGCCCCTCACGGAATACCTTGGGGTGTCTTCTTTCCAAAATGGGGTCACTTGTGGCGTAGTTATACTGCCCTGGCAATTTAGGGGCCCAAATGTGTGAGAAGTACCTTGCAATCAAAATGTGTAAAAAATGCCCTGCAAAATCCGAAAGGTGCACTTTGGAATATGTGCCCCTTTGCCCACCTTGGCAGCAAAAAAGTGTGACACATCTGGTATCGCCGTACTCAGGAGAAGTTGGGGAATGTGTTTTGGGGTGTCATTTTACATATACCCATGCTGGGTGAGAGAAATATGTTGGCAAAAGACAACTTTTCCCATTTTTTTATACAAAGTTGGCATTTGACCAAGATATTTATCTCACCCAGCATGGGTATATATAAAATGACACCCCAAAACACAATCCCCAACTTCTTCTGAGTACGGCGATACCAGATGTGTCACACTTTTTTGCAGCCTAGATGCGCAAAGGGGCCCAAATTCCTTTTAGGAGGGCATTTTTAGACATTTGGATCCCAGACTTCTTCTCACGCTTTAGGGCCCCTAAAAAGCCAGGGCAGTATAAATACCCCACATGTGACCCCACTTTGGAAAGAAGACACCCCAAGGTATCCAATGAGGGGCCTGGCAAGTTCAAAGAAATTTTTTTTTTTTTGCATAAGTTAGCGGAAATTGATTTTTTTTTTGTTTTTTCTCACAAAGTCTCACTTTCCGCTAACTTAGGACAAAAATTTCAATCTTTCATGGACTCAATATGCCCCTCAGCGAATACCTTGGGGTGTCTTCTTTCCAAAATGGGGTCAGTTGTGGGGTGTTTGTACTGCCCTGGCATTTGAGGGTCTCCGCAATCATTACATGTATGGCCAGCATTAGGAGTTTCTGCTATTCTCCTTATATTGAGCATACAGGTAATGAGATTTTTTTTTCCGTTCAGCCTCTGGGCTGAAAGAAAAAAATGAACGGCACAGATTTCTTCATTCGCATCGATCAATGTGGATGAAAAAATCTCTGCCAAAAAAAAAAAAATGGAGGGGAAAGGCGTCTGCCAGGACATAGGAGCTCCGCCCTACATCCATACCCACTTAGCTCGTATGCCCTGGCAAACCAGATTTCTCCATTCGCATCAATCGATGTGGATGAATAAATCATTGCCGGGATTTTTTTTTTTTATATATATATACATACAAAGCGCTTGCCAAAGCATAGGAACGCCGCCTCCTCCTCAGCTCGTATGCCTCGGCAAACGTATCTGTCACTGCAGAGGAGAAAATCCCGTCTTGCAGCGCCGCATACACCGACTTGCGTGTAATCTGACAGCAGCGCAATGCTTCTGTCAGAATGCACATCGGTGCTGCAGCTAGTAGATCGGTTGGTCCACCTGGAAGGTAAAAAGACAAAAAAAAAAAAAAGAAAAAAACAGGCCACAACGCAATAATTTTATTAACTTTGGAACAGAACATGTAACTTTAACTTTTGGAACTAAACATTAACCTGTTTGCTTACCTGTTTTTTTTTTGTTTTTTTTTTGTTTTTTTACCTTTATAGAACAAACCTCTCCTTCCCCATGGGTCAATGTGCAAAGCGCAAATCGCCCAAAGATGTGGCGAAGTGCGTTATGCACTTTGTCCCATGTGAAAGGAGACGTTTGCAGCAGCAGTGAGTGAATGGGCCCTAATAGCCCTGTGTGCCTGTCCTGGTGAGATGATCCCTATGCTAATAGTGTACCTGTGAGTGGTACTTCCGGAAACACTCTCCAAAGCATAGGGCAGGGTGGTCCGGACAGTCAGGACAGAAATAGCGGGTGTCACGCCTTATTCCACTCCTGCTACAGACACGACATCTTTTTCGGGGTGACGGTTGGGTTGAGGTACCAGGAACGACATTGGGGAAATGTCGCTCGTGTAGACGGCTAACTACACTGGTGGTTGGGGCCACGGAACCTCCTGGATACAGGAGGTTCTCAATGATCTCTTCCTGAAATTTGAGGAAGGATCCAGTTCTCCCAGCCTTACTGTAGAGAACAAAACTATTGTACAGAGCCAATTGAATTAAATATACAGACACCTTCTTATACCAGCGTCTGGTGCGTCGGGAAACTAAATACGGAGACAACATCTGGTCATTGAAGTCGACCCCTCCCATGTGGAGGTTATAGTCGTGGACTGAGAGGGGCTTTTCAATGACACGGGTTGCTCGCTCAATTTGTATTGTCGTGTCTGCGTGAATGGAGGAGAGCATGTAAACGTCACGCTTGTCTCTCCATTTCACCGCGAGCAGTTCTTCGTTACACAGTGCGGCCCTCTGCCCCCTTGCAAGACGGGTGGTAACGAGCCGTTGGGGGAAGCCCGCGCGACTAGTTCGCGCGGTACCACAGGCGCCAATCCGTTCTAGAAACAAATGCCTAAAGAGGGCCACACTTGTGTAAAAATTGTCCACATAAAGATGGTACCCCTTGCCGAATAAGGGTGACACCAAGTCCCAAACTGTCTTCCCACTGCTCCCCAGGTAGTCAGGGCAACCGACCGGCTCCAGGGTCTGATCTTTTCCCTCATAGACCCGAAATTTGTGGGTATAGCCTGTGGCCCTTTCACAGAGCTTATACAATTTGACCCCATACCGGGCGCGCTTGCTTGGGATGTATTGCTTGAAGCCAAGGCGCCCGGTAAAATGTATCAGGGACTCGTCTATGCAGATCTTTTGCTCTGGGGTATAAATATCTGCAAATTTCTGGTTGAAATGGTCTATGAGGGGCCGAATTTTGTGGAGCCGGTCAAAAGCAGGGTGGTCCCTGGGACGGGAGGCGGTGTTGTCACTAAAGTGCAGGAACCGCAGGATGGCCTCAAAACGTGCCCTGGACATGGCAGCAGAGAACATGGGCATGTGATGAATCGGGTTCGTGGACCAATATGACCGCAATTCATGTTTTTTTGTCAGGCCCATGTTGAGGAGGAGGCCCAGAAAAGTTTTAAGTTCGGAAACTTGGACTGGTTTCCACCGGAAAGGCTGGGCATAAAAGCTTCCCGGGTTAGCGGTGATAAATTGTGTGGCATACCTGTTTGTTTCGGCCACAACTATGTCTAAAAGCTCCGCAGTCAAGAACAGCTCAAAAAATCCCAGGGACGAACCGATCTGAGCCGTCTCAACCCGAACTCCAGACTGGGCAGTGAAAGGGAAAACTACAGGTGCGGCTGAAGTTGGGGACTGCCAATCAGGGTTTGCCAGCACCTCTGGGATTCTAGGGGCTCTACGGGCACGTCTTTGCAGTGGCTGCGACGGGGTCACTACTGCACGTGCCACCGTACCAGCTTCAACTGCCCTTCTGGTGCTCGCTACTTCACCAGGTTGTACGGCAGTGCTGGTACTAGGTCCAGGGAGGGCTGGGCTGCTGGTGTATGCCTCACCACGTAATCCGACAGCACCAGCCCCACTCTGCTGCTCTTGAAGCGGATCCTGCGCAACCTGCGGTCTAGCGACACGGGGCCGGGTACGCCTGGTGCTATCAGGGACCTCAGCCTCCTCGTCCGAACTTTGGGTCAGAGAGCCACTGCTTTCTACAGGTTCGTATTCTGACCCGCTGGATTCATCAGATGAGGGTTCCCACTCCTCATCCGACTGGGTCAGAAGCCTGTAGGCCTCTTCAGAAGAATACCCCCTGTTTGACATGTGGGCAACTAAATTTAGGGGTATTCCCTGAGACTACCCAAGAAAAAAAAAGCAAGCCTGTCTTACAAAGGGGAGCCTAGCGAAGTACCGGAGGCCGCTGCGGTTGATAAAAAATATCAAAACTGATTTTTTTATCGCCGCAGTGCGTGTAAAGTGAATGTGCAGTGATCAAAAAAAAATTTTTTTTTTGTCACTGTGGTGGGGCGGGTGTGGGCGAACGCACGTGTGGGCGACCGATCAGGCCTGATCGGGCAAACACTGCGTTTTGGGTGGAGGGCGAGCTAAAGTGACACTAGTACTATTATAGATCTGACCGTGATCAGTTTTGATCACTTTCAGATACTATAAAAGTACAAATGCTGATTAGCGATACGCTAATCAGCGAATAACGGACTGCGGTGCGGTGGGCTGGGCGCTAACTGATCGCTAACTACCTAACCAAGGGACCTAAACTATACCTAAAACCTAACGGTCAATAACAGTGAAAAAAAAAAGTGACAGTTTGCACTGATCACTTTTTTCTTTTCACTTGTGATTGACAGGGGGTGATCAAAGAGGTGATCAAAGGGTTAATTGGGGTTCAGGGGGGTGATCAGGGGCTATAGTGTAGTGTTGGTGTACTCACTGTGAAGCCTGCTCCTCTGCTGGATCCAACCGACGAAAAGAACCAGCAGAGGAGCAGGCAGCCATATAACAGATCATATTTACAAATATGATCTGCTATCTGGCACTTTGATTGGATTTTTTAAAAATCAGCAACCTGCCAGCCACGATCATTGGCTGGCAGGTTGCTGACGAAATACTTCTGTGCGAAATGCCGGCGCGAACTGCGCATGCGCGCGCGCATAGTCGCGTCATCTCGCGTCTCGCGAGATGACGCGTATATGCGTGACTGTGCGCAGCGCTGCCACCTCCGGAACGCACATGTGCGTTAGGCGGTCCGGAGGTGGTTAAAGGAAGTAATCTCACATGCCCTGACCCACACTAGGCCGCAATTAAAGATTTGTGCACAAAATGACGGTATTTCAAATACCTGAATAGAACCCCTGTATTCAGTGGCGTAGGGATTGCCATAGCAACCATAGCAGTGGCTATGGGGCCCTACGCCACTGGGGGCCCGTCCCGGACTGCATTCATTATTTATTTTTTTACACAGCCAGGTGGGCGGGGCTTGGGCGGTCCGCGGCTGTAGTGGGCGGGGCTTGGGCGGTCCGCAGCTCGGGCCTGGCTGGGGGGAAGCCAAGGAAGGAGTAGTCAGGTCAGGACTGGAGTAGGCGGGCCCGAGGCGCACTGCTGCACGAGCAGAAGATGAGGTAGGCCAGTGAAGGGGGGATCTGTGGAGGACACTGAAGGGGGGGGATCTGTGGAGGACACTGAAGGGGGGGATCTGTGGAGGACACTGAAGGGGGGATCTGTGGAGGACACTGAAGGGGGGATCTGTGGAGGACACTGAAGGGGGGATCTGTGGAGGACACTGAAGGGGGGATCTGTGGAGGACACTGAAGGGGGGATCTGTGGAGGACACTGAAGGGGGGATCTGTGGAGGACACTGAAGGGGGGATCTGTGGAGGACACTGAAGGGGGGATCTGTGGAGGACACTGAAGGGGGGATCTGTGGAGGACACTGAAGGGGGGATCTGTGGAGGACACTGAAGGGGGATCTGTGGAGGACACTGAAGGGGGATCTGTGGAGGACACTGAAGGGGGGATCTGTGGACGACACTGAAGGGGGGATCTGTGGACCACACTAAAGGGGGGATCTGTGGACGACACTAAAGGGGGGATCTGTGGACGACACTAAAGGGGGGATCTGTGGACGACACTAAAGGGGGGATCTGTGGACGACACTAAAGGGGGGATCTGTGGACGACACTAAAGGGGGGATCTGTGGACGACACTAAAGGGGGGATCTGTGGACGACACTAAAGGGGGGATCTGTGGACGACACTAAAGGGGGGATCTGTGGACGACACTAAAGGGGGGATCTGTGGACGACACTAAAGGGGGGATCTGTGGACGACACTAAAGGGGGGATCTGTGGACGACACTAAAGGGGGGATCTGTGGACGACATTAAAGGGGGGATCTGTGGAGAACACTAAAGGGGGATCTGTGGACGACATTAAAGGGGGGGAATCTGTGGACGACACTTAAGGGGGGAATCTGTGGACGACACTTGGGGGGGATGTTGGGATGGGAGGTCCTGGAGGGGTGTTTGGGTGGGAGCTCTGGAAGGGGTGGGAGGTCCAATAGGTATGTGGGGGTGGGAGATCCGGGAGGGGGGGGCCCATAATTTTTTTTGCTATGGGGCCCAGTCATTTCTAGCTACGCCCCTGCCTGTATTTAAAGGGTGTATCTCACAATGACATCTGCAGCAAAGGCTGACAATTATTATTATTTTTTTACTTAAATGGGTATTAGTTTAATAACTGAATATGACAGCAGTATATAACCCTGGAATTTCAAAAATCTTGATGCTGCAAAGGCGCAACAATTGTGTATTTTGGCCAAAAAAGGGTGTTTTATTAATAGAAGAATATAAGCCCTGTATATATAGGGTGTATCTCACAAGCCCTCAGGCCGCAATTAAAGATTTGTGCATAAAATGGCGGTATTTAAAATATCTGAATATAACCCAAATATATAAAGGGTGTATCTTAGGGTTGAGCGAAACCGAACTGTAAAGTTCGGATTCGTACTCAACTTTAGGACTTCTGGACCCCGGACCCGAACATTTCAGTAAAAGTTCTGATTCGGTGTTCGGCGGTTTCTTGGCACTTTTTGAAAGGCTGCAGAGCAGCCAATCAACAAGCGTTTAACTGTCTGACCTTAGAAGCCATCACAGCCATGCCTACTAATGGCATAGCTGCGATTGGCTAGTGTAGCATGTGACCCAGCCAGTATATAAGCTGGAGTCACGTAGCGATGCACGTCACTCTGCTGTGCTTAGTGTAGGGAGAGGATGCTGCTGGTGATTTCAGGGAGAGAATAGGACTGAATCTTTGCTCAAAATTTGAATCTAACTCAGCGATCTACATACATTGTGTTTTGTGGGTGCAGGGCACAATTTTTTTATCTTGCCCTGAGCCCAGTGACCAAAAGAAATAACTTTAATAAGTCAGTTAGGTGGGCGGCGGCGGTCATTTTATGCAAGCATCAGGATTGCATCTGAGCTTTTGGGACATTGAAAATCCTAATTTTTTGGGCAATTTACAACATCTGGTGCATTTGCAGGCTTAGTCAGTGTGCAATTTAAGCTAGAAATACAGCCATCATTTTCTGGGTTTTTAAAAACACACTTTTTGTGCCACAAAACACTATTTTCCAGATCTGGACGTGTTAAATATAACTATAATATATACAGCTTTTATATTCTGTTACCAAAAAAACACTTTTTGGGCAATATACAACATCTGGATTAGTCAGTGTGCAATTTAAGCTAGAAATACAGCCATCATTTTCTCGGTTTTTAAAAACACACATTTTGTGCCAAAAAACACTATTTTCCAGATCTGCAAGTGTTAAATATAACTATAATATATACAGCTTTTATATTCTGTTACCAAAAAAACACTTTTTGGGCAATATACAACATTTGGATTAGTCAGTGTGCAATTTAAGCTAGAAATACAGCCATCATTTTCTCGGTTTTTAAAAACACACATTTTGTGCCAAAAAACACTATTTACCAGATCTGCAAGTGTTAAATATAACTATAATATATCCAGCTTTTATATTCTGTTACAAAAAAACCCCTACTTTTTTGGCAATATACAACATTTGGATTAGTCAGTGTGCAATTTAAGCTAGATCAGGGAGTGTGAGATACACCCTTTAAATACAGGGGTTCTATTCAGGTATTTGAAATACAGCCATTTTGGGCCAACAAATTTAATTGCGGCCTAGTGTGGATAAGGTCGTGTGATATACACCCTGTATATACAGGGGTTATATTCTTTCATTAATAAAATACCCTTTTTGGGGCAAAATACACAATATTTCAGGCCTTGCAGCATCTTGACGTTTGAAATTCCAGGGTTATATACTGCTGCCATATTCAGTTATTAAACAAACACCCGTTTGGGCAAAAAAAGTTTATTTGGGAGCCTTTTCTGCATATGTCATTATGAGATACACCCTTTATACATTTGGGTTATATTCAGATATTTGGTGCACAAATCTTTCATTCAGGCCTACTGTAGGTCAGACCATGTGAGATACATCCTGTATATACAGGGCTTATATTCTTTCATTAATAAAACACAGATAGGTGAGATACACCCTTTAAATACAGGGGTTTGAATCAGATATTTGAAATACAGACATTTTTGGCAAACAAATCTTTAATTAAGGCCTAGTCTGGTTTAGGCCGTGTGAGATAGACCCTTTACATACTGTCGTTCTATTCTACTATTAATTAAACACCCATTTAGGGCAAGATCCTAAATTCGAGAAATATGAGGAGAGCGTCAAATAAGGGACATGGCCCAGGTCGTAGTGCTGCTGGTCAAGCTCCTGTTGCAGGGAGAGGACGTGGTCGATCTGTGCCAGCTACACACACAAGTGAAAACCCTTCCTCAGGTGCGAATAGGCAAAAGAACCTGCAGCCGTATTTGGTCGGGCCTAATGCAGCTCTATAAATGGTGAGGCCTGAACAAGTACAGGCGATAGTCGATTGGGTTGCTGACAGCGGATCCA
Source organism: Bufo gargarizans (assembly GCF_014858855.1). Taxonomy (NCBI): domain Eukaryota; kingdom Metazoa; phylum Chordata; class Amphibia; order Anura; family Bufonidae; genus Bufo; species Bufo gargarizans. Next base: position 100,865,276 of record NC_058086.1, on the reverse strand, counting down.
GTTCCTTCACATGTCTTCCACCCAGTCTCCTGCTGAAAGACCACAGTTGCCACCTGCAGCCGATGTCCATCAGTCTTTCACCTCACCCCCTTGCAAATCAACCAA